>NW_026083085.1:0-114972 GCF_020184175.1 Aphis gossypii
ATCAATTTAAGGGTTGAAAGTATATGAATCTTTCAATTGCCTTCATTGGGTTTAACAGTGCAAACATTTTTATTAGTTGATATCGTTGATGTACTGTGAACTATGAATCTTATAAACAATTTGTCATTACTCAATGTGCTGTGTGATACAAAATTCTTACAAAATTCTGTATCTATTGAACTTAGAATTTAAGAAATGTATTAATCCACTGTTATTTTTATAAAATATAAAAAAAAATCCTTTATTTAATGGTTTAATTTGAATTATTAGTATTGTAAATAGTCCATAGTAATCTGGTCAAATTTATTTGGAATACCACTGTACTAAAGTCTACCAGTTGAGAAACTAATAACAATTTGTATTATAAAACACTGAGTATAACATCAGCTGAGCTTGGTTACACTATAATACGCATATTTGATGATAAAATTCAGCCATTAGTAATATCTAAACAATAAACAAAATACACAATTATAAGTAAATATTAAGTAATTTAATGTGATAGGTACTTATTAAACTTACATAGAATCATATTAATTTAAAACGATTACAATTAATACATGGTTAATTCATAATAGAAATAAAATTTTAAAAACCGTAATCAACCAACAACGTCAACATACGGAATGTAAACAAAACATAAAATATCACAGATATAGATAAAGTTTATTATCTATACCAGCAGCTTCAGCTGTGCAAGGTTTATGGATTATAATCTATAAACCTTGGCTGTGTACAATATTATATGTGATTATATGGTATATCAGGTATATCTATGATAATATAAGGTATTATGAATTATCATAGATATTATCTATGTGAATTATGATAACTACCTACATGCAATGTTTTTGGAAAAGTTGATTAACCATGCCAAATGCAAATGTGTCCTAATTGAAAAATAAAATATTTGTTTCAAAATAAAATATATGACAATATTTAAATATAATATATTCTAGACTGATAAATCATCTCCGTTCAGAATCGTTTTTCGTATACAATGATACCTATCATTGCATTCAAATTTAACCTACCCTAGTCCGAGGTCCACCCCACCCCCTAATGTACAGCACAGCGGTACCCACTTGCCGACTTTTTTAGTAACAAATCTCTAGTTTTTATATATGAATAATTATTCAATCTTATTCTTCCATCAGGTGATATTATTAAAGGTCGACCTCGTAGACGAATAATTTCAGATTTTACGTGAGTCTGTGATATAGCTGCAGAAATGAGTATTAAATCTGTACGTTGATAGTTGCTGAATTCAAAATCAATTATAATTATTTTATTTTTTGTTTTTTGCCTATAATTAAACAACATCAATTAATAGTATCATAGTGACATAGTATTATTTTTATCAATGCTACTAAAATATATTTTAATAAAAATAAAATACTGATTTCATATTTTTTTATTTTGTATACAATTTAGATTATTGAATGTACTTTATATTTCATTAATTTTTTTTTTTTTATTTTTGCGTAGTATGAATTTATTTGATATTAAATATTTCATTATTCATCTGATTTTTATTTCACTGAAATTTTGTAAAATATTAAAACATATTTTTTTATAATCAATAATATAAATATTTTATAGACATATAACTTATTATTTTTTAAAAAATATATAAAAAAATAAAAACGATCATATCTTTTATATTTATTCACTAAGACTAGCAGATTCACCAACAGCTTAATTAATCTATAATAATATAAACAATATTCAAATAAAATAATAATTTTCAACTTTGATTTTATATCATATATTTTTAATCTGATCGTGTTTTACTATGCCATACTTAAATAAGTCATATTTATTAACTTTTATTATATATTAAATATTGAATTTGAATTCAACCAATTTTATTTTTTTATATTTTATTCATTTTATTTATATTTTCATATTATACGTATGTATTAATTTATATTTTAAATATTTCATTATTCATCTGATTTTTTTATTTCACTGACATTTTGTAAATTATTAAAACATATTTATTTATAATTAATTATATTTGTATTTTATCTTACTTATTGTTTTGCTGCATAGTTTGATGAATACCTCGGTCCATGTTGTTGCGTTGAATAAGTAGGTTTTAGTTTATCAATTAAAAATGAATTAAGAATCAAACTGTTTCTTCAAATTAATATTGTATTTAATTTAGATTAATTATTAATAAAACTTAACTAATATCAAAAACCCCGCTTGATGATAGTGTTGTAATAGTCAGCGACTTATACAAGTACTGAAAGGCTGAGGATAATAGACTATAACCAACTCAAGAGCACTTTGTAAATGATTATTAGTCTATAAATATTGAATGATAATGGACCAGATTTATAGTCTGATCCAATGGTGTAACTGCAACAACTCGAAATATTGCTAAGGCGAACTGATACATTTTTGGATTCATCTTTTAACATGCTTTTCAAATCAATAACGCAATAAAATATCAAAAAATTATTCCGTCCGTGAAGTCACTTGATTCGTTATGGAGTTATTGTAATTTCCCTTTTATAACAGTTCAAAACTGTACCAAATAAACTTAGTTCAGTATTGAACTGATACTATAACTTATAAATAGAAATAAGTCGAGTTGTTACAGATTGAATTATATTTATAATTATTTTAATTGCATCATGTTGACTTGTTGCAGTGTTGCACTATTAAGTATTAACCTTAAATAATATTGGGAATTATTCTATTTTTAAATGCTTTACTTCATAATATTGGTGGCGACCAGCACGATTTACGATTATAATGATAATTTATAATATTATTATCTTTTTAAATCGTGGAAACTTGCAATAACCAATAATGATAATATTATTATTATGCTATACGAAATCCAATGATAAAAATTGATGTCAAATGATTTCGGACGACCATTCTACTATACTAGTTGTACCGCAGACCTCATCTCTTCACAGTTCACGTCGTTTTTATATTTTTATAGTTAACGTTGTCGTAGTTACTGTGCTATACTGTTATTAAATATTAAAACATTGTTTCAAACACCAAAATGCACCATTTATCGAAAGTGCAAAGTAAAAGAGCTAAATACATAGCTGATTTTTCACAGTCAAAACAAAATGTTTATGTTGATACAAAAAAAGTAAGTTTCTTATATTTATAATGTTTTTTGTAATTTATAATTTGCAATGAACAAATATGTTACTATTAATACTACTTTGATTTTTTTTAATTAGGCTGTACCATTAAAAATTAATGATAATTGTGATTAAAGAAAAGCATACAACAACATACCACACTTAAATTTAAATCATAATAATATTAATAATGTACAAGAAAAAGATCATCTAGTAAAAGAGTGGTTGAAAACTTTAAAGCCAAGTAGTACAATAAGTTCAACAAGCTTACAAGAGAAAAGCTCAGATGATTTGGCTGATTATAGTACAGGTATATTTTAATAAATCGTTCAATATTTATACTGTTTTACTCATTAATTTATAACTAAAAATCCATTCCTATTTGTTTTTGTTATAGATTTGATTAAAACAAATGCATATTTCTATGTCTAATCTTGACATTATAAGTACAGATAAAACACATATTGATTACATTTTACCTGAAGACCAAAATAACACAGAAGAATGGTTAAAGTTGCAACCTACTAATAAGCCACTTAGTCCATGCATTACCTTATTGGAGCAAAACGCAGATAACTTATGTAAGTATAATATGATTAAATGTTGTTATCTAAAGTATAATAACTTTTCCTTTTATTCTGAAGTATTATTTAACTCAAATTATTATTATTGTTATAATTATTATTTATTTTACAATATTATTATGTATTATTTTTATTTAGATTTTGGAGACACTATCGAACAAGAATGGTTAGAATTACTTCCTATGCAGCCATGTAGTCTTCTCAACTCAAATAAAGATAAACAAATAGAACATTTAAATGAGTGTGATATGGGTATGTTTCATTTTTTATTATTAATAACATAGCAGGTTGCCAATAAAGTTTAAAATTTAAATTAGTTTTAAGAGTCACTTCTTTTCTTAATTTATTGCTGCGTCTCATACAAATTGTAACTAGTAATTTAAATATTGGTCAGGTTTTTAAATCTTATAACTAACAAGGACCACTAAAACTTTGTTCTCATGAGTGAAATTAATAAAACATTAACATTATTAGAAAATTATGAATTTTAAGAATTAGGTACATTTTTTTATTTTTAATTTTAAGAAAAATATATTTTTAAAAAGCAACAATGTCAAAAACAAACAATACATATCCATCCTGTATATCCATACCAATATATAGTTGAGTAATAAATAACTATTACTGAAAAAAAATTTAACTTTTCTTGACTTTCAAAATATTTGTTATACACCTGATTTAATATTATTATTTTATAATTTTAATTTTTCCAATTGAAGGTTCATCAAGTTTTGATTATGATGACACAGACAACACCTATGTACCAGTCGATGCAACAAATTATATTAATACAGAAATTAGTAATGAAAATACAAAAGAAAAGACGAGGAAAAGACTAAAGAATGAAGCAATGTGGAAGAAAAATATAACTAAAAAATTAAAAAATGAAGGAAAAAAGTACACAAGTTCAAAAAGTAACAAAGAAGTTGCAGAAAAAAAATGGGAACTGTATGCAGTGACAAGTGTAGACTTAAGTGCTCAAAAATACTAACTGATATTCAACGTGCCAACATTTTTCGGAGATATTGGTCACTTGGAAATTTAAACAGTCAACGGGAATTTATATTGAGGCATATTTCTCAAATTGATCTCAAATATAGATCTCGTTTAACAAGTAATAGATCACTCAATTATAAATATAGTTTTTCTGCAGACAATGAAGATGTTAGAGTATGCAAGACTATGTTTATGTCTACATTAGCAATATCAAGTAGAATGATTTTTACCACAATATATAAAAATAATGATGGAATATTAGAACAAGATAAACGCGGGAGACATGGCAATTATGGTAATGCAGTTAATGCAGAAATTAAAAATGGTATGAGATTGCACATAAAATCCTTCCCAACTACACCATCTCATTACTGTCGGGCCAATTCATCCAAACAATTTATTGATGGAAGTTTGAACATTGCCTTGATGTATAGACCTTATGTTGAAAAGTGTAAATCAGAAAATAACAGCTATGGAAAACAAAGTTATTATACTACAATTTTCAACCAAGAATTCAACATATCTTTTCACAGACCAAAAAAAGATTTATGTATGACCTGCGAGTCATATAAGAACGCAAATGATGATGATAAAGTAGTTGAAGAAGACAAATATAGGAAACATCAAGAAGAAAAAACTCTAAGCAGGAAAGAAAAAGATGCAGATATCTTACTTGATGACAATGTGGTTGCATGTTGTTTTGATTTGCAAGCTGTACTGATTTCGCCTCGTGGAGAAGTATCACAGTTTTATTACAAGAGGAGGCTTGCAAGTTATAACTTCACAGTATTCAAAAATAAAAGTAAGGAGGGAATATGTTATTTTTGGAATGAAACAATAGGGAAAAGAGGTTCTAACGAAATAGGATCATGTTTACTGTTATTTCTTCAAAATCAAGAAAATGAAAATAAAGATATAATATTTTATGCAGACAACTGTGGTGGGTAAAACAAAAACAAATATGTAATTTCCATGCTTGTATATTGTGTCAAGAAACTAAATATTAGATCAGTGACTTTAAAATTTTTAATTGTTGGTCATACACAGAACGAAGGTGACTCCATGAATGCACGGATAGAAGGAGAGGCAAAGCGAATACTCCAAAGTAGCCCAATTTATGAACCTTCACAGTGGGTATCTGTAATTAAATCTGCCAAGAAGAATGGCAAACCGTATACTGTTTATGAGGTTCAAAAGATCAATTTTTTGATCTAAAAAAATTGTCATCAGATATTGGTAATAATTATAAATTAAATCAGGATGGAGAAAATGTATTATGGAATGAAATAAAAAAATGATAAAAATTGAAAAGGACAATCCAACATTACTAAAATACAAAACCAGTTACAAAGATAACGATTTCAAAATAATTGACATAAGAAGAAAATGCAGAAAATCATTAGTTGATTTAAAATTATTTAACCTTAACTCTGACATTAAAATATCTCTTGAAAAAAAAAAAGATTTGGTATCATTATGTCATTCCAATGCGATCCCAAAGAACCACTGGTCCTTCTATAAAACACTAGAAGCTGAAGCAATAAATACTGAAGCTGATGAAAGTGATTAACCAAACAGTTCAATTATAGAAGAATTGTTTAACATATTTTTAACAAATATTAATTTACAGTGAAATACTTGTTTTTTTTTTATCTACCTATAAGTAATTTTGTTTTTTTTTTAATAATTTTTTTTAAGTTTTTATTAAAATTGGTTATTACTTATTGATAATTGGTTATTGATAAAGTGTTAAAGTTTTTTAGTTTCAATAATGAAAAAAAATAATATTATTATTATTATAATAATAATATATTTGTTGCATATTTGCTTTTAATAGTTCAGTTCAATAACGCAATAAGTCTAGCTATTGCATAAATGTTTGCGATATTTCAATTCAAAACTGCAATATGTAGTTAAATTTTGCTTGTTTTTTAATAATAATAAAAAAGCAAGGTAGCGTTCAAAACAGAACATTATGTCAATGATGCATACCAAATTTGGTCATTTTATCTCAATTTTACAATATTAATTACATTTCAAGATTCCAAATATTTTCAAATTGCTCTCCTGGAAAACTAGTATTTATAGTTGTTGCAGTATTGAACTGGGGCGTCGATATAATATGATCACGCCATATTACAACGCTACCACAGTTATTTTATAGATTAGGTAAAACTATGATCACACCATATGATACCACAACCTTACAAATCTGTATATAAGTGATCAGTAGACATTGATTATAGTTAGTGTTAAATCTCAACATTGTCTATAAATTTTATGTTTCGTCGTTTCATACCGTAATATATCCGTTTGATACAAGTCGATAACAAACCAAGTAACACAATTTGATCAGGTAAATGTTTTTTAAACAATCTGTTATATTAAAAATTAAACTTATACTGATTATCATTTTTATTTAAGGTATATTTAAAAATATATAAATATATAAAATAATATGTCGTACTATACTAATTATGTATCTGCAGGCGAAAGCTCTTCAAATGATGATGTAAGTACCTATACCTATTTGTTTATGTATGTATGTGTATGATATTAATAAATTATTATTAAATAATAGAATGAAAGTAGTATGCTATCAACACTATCATCTTCTTTAAAACCGGTAAAAATGCAGAATAAAAAAAGAAAAAATGATACTGAACCAAAAGTTAAAATGTCTAAGGCTGGAAAGGTAATAATTTGTATTGTATAATGTATTATTTTTTTAAATAATACACACACACACACACACACGCGCGGAGCGTATTATATGGGATCCATAAAAAAAAGGCTACGTTATTAGATCCGACCTTAAACATTATATATTAATTGGACTAATGCCGGTATGCATAGTCCTGATATTATGGGCAACATAATATAGCTTATGTGTTACATAACAATGTAACTCATAAATTATTTATGTCATACATAAGGAACTTATGAGATGCCTAAATTTTATTCTTGCACAGTCAATATTTATGTGTTTCATTGTAATGGGAAGTTTTATAAAAACAAAAATCGTTTTTAGATATGTCGATATGTTCATACCAGTGTTATCAGTAAACATTATACTGATAATAACAAAAACAAAAGTGTATGTACTCTACCTAGGTACTAACTACACTATTACAAATTTTTAAATCGTGGTCTTTTCATCTTTTGGCTTTTGAGTTTTGACTTTTGGTGTTAAGTACTTAAGTGTTGACGTGTGAAAGGGACAATCGTGTTATTATGTCGGATGATAAAATGAAACGCTTACGTGCTCCTAATATAACCGAGGAAGAGAAAGCCATTATCCTATATTGTATTTCTAAAGAAAAACATATAGTTGAGTGTAAAAAAACTGATAAATTCAATAATAAAGAAAAAAATGATGCGTGGGAAAGAATTACTTTGAGTTTTAATTCAAACCAAAGTGTAAATAAGGTAAGTACCTTACTGACTACTGACAAATATGATTGTATAGTTTTAACTTTTATAAGCCATTATTGTTTAATTTTTAAAATAGAGAGATACTAAATGTTTACGTCGGTTTTGGGAAGGTGAAAAGAGTAAAAGTAGGCAAGGGTTTGTAATTGAAAGGCAAGCACGTATGTTGACTGGCGGTGGCCCTGAAACGACTTCATACTTAGACATCACCCCTGAAGTTAATGAAATAATTCAACCACGCATAGATCCCCAAATTGTTGAGATCCAAAATATTTATGATGGTGATGGAATTGATTTCACAACTGAAAAACTATCCACATTGAATGATTCAGTTGTTTATTTATCAGAAAGTCATATAAATGATAATCCAGGTGAGTAAGTATGTAGTTAATAAAGCTGGGCATTTAAATAAATTTTAGCCATTTAGTAAGTTTCAATAAATTTACTAAATTCAGTTACTTAGTTAAGTACAAATTCAAAAATCGAGAAAAGTGAAGGTTTAGGACAAAGGTGGCCGATCCCAAATAGTTGAAGGAAAGCGAAGGCGAAGAAGAAGACTGCTTACTGGTTTTTTAACTTTTAACTAATACTACTTCTCAGTTTTAATAATTTACATGCATTTTTGTTTTAAATTAATGAATTAATTTTTTTGTTAATTTATAATTTATGATTATTTTTATGTGTTAGTAGGTACAAGCACTGAAACAAATTTTAGTTCATACAGAGTAGTGAATTCTGATCAAAATATAAATAGTGACAACTTTTATAAAGAAACAGATCAAATTCTCCAATCCTCTAGTCCTCGTCCTCATACATCTATTGTTGAAAATGATCCTTTATATAATGGTATATTTACAACTTATATTCCTATCCTAATTATATTATAAAGTTGACCAGACATCTTAGTTTATAAAGATTTTTTGAGTTTTTAAAACTACATTTTAATTTAGTTTAGCATTTTTTTGTCCAACATTTACATTTACAATAAGTTAATTAATTAGTTAATATAATTAGTTAATTTATTTATTAGTTTCAATAAATTTACTAAATTCAGTTACTTAGTTAAGTACAAATTCAAAAATCGAGAAAAGTGAAGGTTTAGGTCAAAGGTGGCCGATCCCAAATAGTTGAAGGAAAGCGAAGGCGAAGAAGAAGACTGCTTACTGGTTTTTTAACTTTTAACTAATACTACTTCTCAGTTTTAATAATTTACATGCATTTTTGTTTTAAATTAATGAATTAATTTTTTTGTTAATTTATAATTTATGATTATTTTTATGTGTTAGTAGGTACAAGCACTGAAACAATTTTAGTTCATACAGAGTAGTGAATTCTGATCAAAATATAAATAGTGACAACTTTTATAAAGAAACTGATCAAATTCTCCAATCCTATAGTCCTCGTCCTCATACATCTATTGTTGAAAATGATCCTTTATATAATGGTATATTTACAACTTATATTCCTATCCTAATTATATTATAAAGTTGACCAGACATCTTAGTTTATAAAGATTTTTTGAGTTTTTAAAAATACATTTTAATTTAGTTTAGCATTTTTTTGTCCAACATTTACATTTACAATAAGTTAATTAATTAGTTTAATTTTAGTCATTATTTACTAATAAGTAATAACTAATAAAGTACTTAATACTTAAATAAAAAAAAAGTTTTATTATAAATGTTATTTATCTGTGCATTTTTTTAACATAATATAATTTCATTTTACATTATTTAAAATATAAATTTTTAAACTAGTTTATAGTTAATTTTATGAAAATTTTTTTACCATATAAAACTACAAAAGAAACTGGAAAATTTTTTACTTGCAAACTTTTTATATATCTATTGTAAATTGTAATCAAATTTCAAATAATTATAATATCACTTATGTGTGTTTACCTAGTCTGACTAGACTTCAATATTTCCTTAAAAATTAGTATGTCTGGTCACTTTGTGATTCTATCTATTTTTTCTTTTTAGTTCCTTTAACATCCAATGTACCTAAAACTAAAAAATCTGTAAAGATGATGGTAAGTGACGAAGCCAGTTTAAGTATTAAAAAACTAAAGTCGAGTTACGAAAGTGATACAACGTTGAACAAGTTACAGGTATGTTAATTATATTAGGTAAAATCAAAAGTATCTCAGTATTTCTAGGATAGAAGTAAGTATTTGATGCACTAAAAATGTCAGCATAAATCGCTGATTATGAAGTGTTTATAATATTAAAATTATAAATTTGTTATAAATGAAATTAAACACTATTGTAATTATTTGTATCAATATATTGAATAGGCGTCATGTTTTTAGTACTCACGTCATTAATTTTTTTTTTAAGATTTAACATTCAATTTATTGAAATAACATAATTATTTAATTTTTTATTTGACATGTTTATTATTATAATATTTCATTTTTATTTTATTATCTAGTATTTTCAATTCATAATATAATAAATTAGGTAAATAAAATGATCCATTACAACTATATAATTTTTTTTTGTGTATTCATAGATTGATTCAGTTAATTTTTATTTTCAGATTGATTATCAAAAAATTTTAATTGAAAATTTATTAGCTAAGAGGCAGGAAGAACACGAGCTGTACAAGTTAAAAAAAGAAAAGCTTTTATTAAAAATTAATAAATTAAAAAAATCAAATGACTAATCATAAAAATTAGTTATATAAATTATTATATTGATATAGGTATAAATAGGTATAATACTATCTTATATTTTATTCTAATTTGTAATTTCAATTGTTACGTTATTTCAAATTTTAATTACTATTTTTATTACTATTTCAAATATTTATTCTTATAATATATTAATTATAGGTATATATTTTTTTTAAAAGAAAACATTTAATTAAAACTTACATCACCTATTTTAAAACTATTTGAATTTAATATTATTTAAGAAAAGTGTCTGATAATGTATCCTCTCCTAGAAGCAGCGCCGATTATTTCTCCGTTGAGATTATTATCTCTAAAAGGATCATCAACTTCATCAACTTCTTCATTATTATTGTCTTCTATATTTAGTAATCTTAATTTTAAACTTATGTTGTATAAAACAGCACAAGCTACAATAATTGATACCGAAGTCAGTGTGGAGTTGGCTAGACCTCTCCTTAAGCAAGGAAATTTCCTTTTCCACACACCGAAAACCCGTTCTATAATATTCCTTGTTTTAATTTGTGCTTTGTTGTAGTTTTTTTCTGAATTGGTAATAGCATTTAGAAGTGGAGTGAAAAGATATGGTTTACAAGCATAACCTACAAAGTATAAACTGTATAGTACGTATATTATAGGTCTACTGTCTACTACTCTACTGTATAAAAATAAATATACCATTATCTCCTAAAAGCAGTAAATTATTATTATTATGGGAAAAAAAAGTGCATGCACGACTTGCATTGAAGATAAAACTATCGTGATAACTTCCTGGCCATCGAGCCATCACATCATATATTTCCATGTGAGGACCACAAACCACCTACATTTTTTTAGAAGACACTTATTCATTTTTGTAATCATTGGTTTTTTTAAATTTGAGAAATTTTTTATGTTATTACTTGGACATTTAATGAAAACCATCCTTTTCTATTTCTAAAAACTTCCCCATTAGGACCTCCCGGGTTTTGTATCTTTATATGGGTACAGTCAATACAAGCACCAACTCCGGGCATTCCAGCGACATCGTAAAATTTCTGTTTCACAACATCCCACTCATTTTCTGTTTGAGGAAATTTTACGTAGTTTCTGGCTTTAGTAGCAATTTGGTGGGAAATTCTTTTAATAATTCTGGACACAGTACTTTGATGAATCCCTCTCAGATCACCACAGACAGCCTATAATGATATATTGATACTACACAAATCTAAAAATAGCTACAGGATCTGGATGATCAATTTAAGTGTTTACACTCATTTTTAAGTTTTAACTTTTTTGAAATTTTTTTTAATATAATTTAAGGCAATTATAAAACATTTCTGAAAATATGCAGTTTTGAAACGAAATAAAATTACCTACTTGTATAAAAAAATAATTTTCAATAAAGTAAGAACTTTTCAAATAATGAGTGGAGACACTTAAATGGTTCATCCGGTAGATAGGAACTTTTTTTTTTAAATACAGTTAAATATTAATACAGTTTTTTTTAAAGGAAAACTACCTGGAAATTTGACGTAGCATAGAAACGAAGTGTAGTCAATAATTGTAGAACAGTAGGAATAGGTAATCCACGTTTATTCCTGTAATTAATATTTACTAATTGCACCAAATGTTCAAGTACAATTCTTTTTGGAAAACGGTAACGTTTAAAAAATTGATCATCGCTGTATAATTCGAATGGGTCATCGACATTACGAAGATACCTTCTTGGTATATAATTATCATCATCGCCTATATCAATTTCAATATACTCCAAATAATTCACAAAATTTAATATATCATCCATATTAATGACTACTGACTAGACGTATGCTAATTTAAATACTTTTTATAGACAAATTTAATAATAAAGAAAATTGTTAAGTGGTTGGTACATAATTTGTTGTAGTATTACGATAAGCTGAACACAAATGTATCACATAAGGTTTATGTGGTGGAAATTTACCACATAACTTTATGTGTCCCTTAATTATCGAATCCTCCCATAAAAATGACTATGCAACGTGACATTGTTATCAATCACATAAATAACAAATACATAAGGACTATGGGTCACATAAATTGACTGTGCATACGGGCATAAATACGAAAATTTTAAAATACATTTTTATAATTGATGTGATAAAAATAAATACCAAACACTCAAGAAATTTCAAAGCTACTTTATATCCTTCCGAGATCCAAAGAGTGTAAAAGAAATATTAGTATAATGAGAGATCCAGGAGTATGTTTTTTTATTATTTGGTGCATCTTGTTAGATACAGAGTGTATTTTATTCATAAAGTTACAAAGATTAAAGTTATAAGATCCATTAAATGTTGCCAAACTTCCAAAGGAAAACTGACTGCTCATACACATTGTAGCTGCAACGGTAGCAGTAAAATGAGATCAGATAAAATGTATAGCTACTCCATCAGCATCAATAAAAATAAAAACATCTAAATATTTACTTTTAAGACTTTAAATATTTAAATAGTTTTATATAATACATAATAGTTATACATAATATAAAAAACAGCTTCATTACTAAATTAAGTAAACATTGTTACATTTTTACTCTTTAAACATTGAATATTTAAATAGTTTTACATAATATTAGGTATAATACATAATATAAAAATTAGCTTTATAACTTAATGAAGTAAAAATTATTACATTTTTACTTTTTAAACATTAAATATTTAAATAATTTTATATAATACATAATAGTTAGGTAGGTATGCATAATATAAAATTTAGCTTAATAACTTAACTAATAATTGGTTTATGTTTACCTTGCAACGTGCTCTGATGTCTCATATATTAAATATAATATACATAGGCATCGAAACGTAGATAATAAATGACCAAATCCAAAATGGGGAATATTTCTTACAACTCACGGACGAGTTCGTTAAAACAAATATGATGAGTAAATTTAGGCGTAGAAGTGAAAGGCGAAAACTAAACTAAAACTTAAAAATAGCGGAGTAACTTTTTTTAGAAACGCTGACCGCATCGATAATATTATACAGCGGTATTGTTCATGGTCACATACAGCATCATTGCATGTACGATTATGATTTGACAGGAAATCATCGACATATGATTAAAACACGGCTTCGCTCAGATAACGCAAAGCGTGGGAAGAAGCGGATGCAGGTGACGCTGACCTGCCGGTATTGCGGGGGTCTCTGGACGATATATAAGGGGGCCCAGATTAGGCACATTTCAGACGTGATCCACCAGAGTTAGAGCAAGCACCTTCACGTCACCCAGATCAATAGTTTTGTCATTTGGACTTAGAATATTTTTCAATAAAAAACACTTAGAATTATTTCAAAAGTCTTCATTTATTTTACAACAACTTATCCGATACGACATCATTCTACTGTTTGTACGTGGCACGTTACAACCTTTTAGTTTTGTTGTATATATTATGAATAAAAGTTTTTATTTTTTTCCATGGCTTATTTTCAAAGAGTTGTGGATATTTTATTTTTAATGCTTCGCATTCTTCTTTTTTAGGTGCTTTGTTTAATAATATATGTTTTATAAAATATTCTCTTGTTACTTTTTTCTCTTCTTCTGACCAGCATACTCTTTCATGTTTCTTTTTTCCAGATTTATTGTCTTTTGTTGAAGTCATTACTGGTACCTTCTTTTCAGGATGATCTATTTCTTCATCTGAGCTTTCTTCAATATCTGTTACTAAGCTGTCTATATTGATATCTATCTCATCTAAAATTTTACCTCTGTACTCTTGCCCTTGTTCCTTTTTCATCATTAACAATAATTTACTGACTTTAGCAACCTGAAAAGTACTTTCTGATAGTCGATAAAATTGTTTGTGGACTTCTTTAAAATGGCCCATAAATGTGGCTAATTGTTCAATGTCACTTTCTGATAGATTCAATAATTGTGCTACAGTAGCTACCTGTTTCCTTAATCTTGTTGATGTTAAATTTTCTGGATTTTTGGCCCCACAGTCTTTACTCAATTTTCTAATTGCATCCGATCCTTTCAAACAACTCATAGAATTAGGCAATGCAAATAAGTATGTATTCTGTTTATCAATATAGTTTGTAACTTTCCTTGTCTCAAGCAATAGCTTTATTGATTTTTGGAGGCTAGGAGTAAATAAAATTGGCACACCACGACCTCGTTTACCTCTTATTACAATTATTTTAAATTGTTGTGTAAGATGGCGCTCCATTTCTGAAAGAGATGACTGAACCTCCTATTGAGATACTTCACTTGGTGCAGATATGTAAGTTTCCAAAAATATGCGCTGGACTTCACCAGATCTTCTTCGATTCAGTAAAATAAGTTGAGCTAAAATACTTTCTTGCAATTCTTTATAGCCTTTCAAATTATTAAAATCTTTTTTTAAAGATTTCATACATTCATTCTGAATATTTATTAAGTGGTTTCTAATAAGCATTATATCTGAATTAAGAGGAAGATAAGCTGGCTTATTCAATTTCTTTTGATACATTTCTTTGCTGGCATTTGTTGAAACCTCATATGACCATTGCTTATAAATAATAGATCTCATATTTATTATTGATTGTTGAACATTTCTTTGTGGGTCATCTAACACTAGGTTGTCACAATTTTTTAAAAGATTAAACTCTGCAATATCACAGCATTGTTTTAACGAGCTGCCCATTTTTAAAATTACCGAAGGAGAGCCAAATGAATCTGTAGATGTGTCATAACCAGCAACAATTTTAGTACATTTTACAATGCAGTCAAAATATTTTAGAACTAGACAATCTTGTAAAAATTTAATACCAGGTATCTCAACTTTCATTTGAATTACAAGTCGAGCAAGTGTCCTCATTTTTTGAGATACAACATTTACTAGATGCTTCTCTTTATGGCATTTTAAATACCTTGATCCGAAAGCTTTTATAAGATGATCTGTTTTGGCAACAGTTGAAATGGCATCGACAGCCATTCTTGGAAATACTTTATTAACAAGTTGTGTGTCATTGTCAGTAAATGCTAATAAAATATTATGGGCGTCGGCTTGAGCTCTATTATTTTTGCCTTGTTTTAGTTCGGATATTTTACTTTTACAATGTTTTATATGTCTAAATAAATACAGTCGTTTGTACAAACCATAGCAATATTTACATGGTAAGTATTGTGTTGCGTCAGAAGTTACAGAAAATTCTTTTGGACGTCTAACTGGTTTAATATTTTGTTCGCCACCTATATTACATAAAAAGTTTCCTCGTTTTCTAAGTTCATCTGATAACAATTTCCTATCTTTTGATCCTTTTTTGAATGACAAATACCGCGCAACTTCCATTTCTGATGAATGATTTCTTATGATGTGTCTTGTAAAGTTTGTCACATTTTTTTCACAAAAAATACAGTTGTCAATTTTATCCCAACGTCTTTTATTATTTAGTGATTTTTTCTTTGATACATCAATTAATCCAGTGAAATTATATCCTGTTTTATTTCTTTTTTTTTTGAATCTATCACTTGCTTTTGTAAGTTTTGTTTTTCATTGTGATCAGTGAATGATGTAGATGGACTGCATAAACTGTCATCATCTTCATGAGCATGTTGGTCTATATCAAGATCTGATATGTCCGAAAAGTCTTCACTTGAGTTATATATCATATTATCACTAGTAAGATTTGGAAATGAAGGTATGTAATCAGATCCTGAATTTTCTGAATAGCTATCACTAGAAGCAACTAGTTTAAAATCTTCATTTAACTTGGGTTGTAAATTCAAACATTTAGTTGGCGATACGTCGTAACTTTCAAATGGCAAATTAATTTTTTTAAAAAAAAAGTAGAAAAATGTTAAAATAAATTAATGGAATACTATAAGTAGTCAATTTATCAATAAATGTATAATGTAAAATAACTACAACTCAGAAGGTTAAAAATCATCCTGAATAAATACAAGTAAATATGTTTTTTTTTTTTGTTTAATAAGTATTTTCTATCAATTAAATAAATAGAATTACTTTTTTTGTAGTATTACAACTATCATATTATTAACTATAAAAATTAAAGAGTTGAGATGATCATTTATAAATTAAAATACCTGTATCATTATCAATGTTGTACAAATCATTCTCCATTAGTTTATCGAAATCGAAACTGCAGTCTCCAATGGAGTACTTTTGTTGATCTGTAAGAAAATGTAACATTCAAGAATAAATAGATAAATGTTTAAAAATAAAAATAATAATACCAGTTTCACGTTGAGCTAAATCATCTCCATTATTTAAATTGATCCAGTTTTTAAAAATTGGCTGAACAGCTAAAATAAAATTTAAAAAAATAATAAATATTTACTCAATTTAAATACACACAGAGGTATTTTTTTTTAATTACCTTCACTTTCAATGTTGTTTAGTAAATGTATATCATCTGCATCAACACCCAGAGACACTGGTAATAAACTACTGTTTTCTTTGTTTGTCTTGGGTACTTCTTTATCTAATAACTTGTTATTGGCATTTAAAAGAAATGTTGATTTTTCAGCGTTTATATAACCTTCCATATCATGTTTCGCTAAAAATATTTTATAAATTATTATTTAAAAATAGGTAGGTATTAACTATTAACAGTTTTCCTTGCAACGTGTGTGTTTTTTCTATTTAACTATACCTATAAATTATTTTGTATTGAAGACTTAACTACTTAATTTATTGTAAATGTAATTTTTTGTGGTGTAGACACATAAATAAGTTACATTATTTACCTAGGTAAAAGGAAAATTGTGAGAACGTTGCTAAATATCAAATAGGTACTTTTGTCCTTTATTAGAAAATTATCTTAGAATTATCTTCAGGTAATATTAAAAATATTAACAAAATTATATTTACTAGGTTAATTAATAGACTGATTAATTATAAACTTACTTCCTCTATTTAATACTACAGCCAAATATTTATAGCCGTCTTTCCATTTTACGTAATAATTATGTCCAATAATAATTTTTTTTTTAAAACTTTTTCCTGGGCATAATTGTATGATACTATCATCGATAAAATGGACAACAGTCCAATCTAAATTATAACAAATAAATATTGAAAACAATTTTTTTTTATATATACCTAGTAAGTAATTATTTATAATTAAATAGGTTATAATAAAACAATTTAAATTAAAAATAAATAAATATTGCTTACCGTCAGAATTGTTGATTTTTAATTTTCTTTTACCCATATTTAGGTAAATTAAAGTATCGAGTAAAACGTAATTATATGTAAATTAAATAATTGTACAAGCGATCAAACGGAATAAGCGGATAGATACACGAGTGTTAAACGTTAAACGAGTGTAATACATTCCAGCGCGAGAGGACAGTAATAAATAATAATTATTATAAGATTAAGATATGCCACACGAAAACGCGATATCGAAAAATAAAATGCACGGGACTGTGAAACACTGAAACAGGCTTTACAGACTTGTGTGCAAGTTATACACTTGTACCAATATGTCAATATAATTATTTAGGTACCATGGCTAAACAACATGGTATGACAGCAACTGCTTACTGCGCATGATGACTACGTCTTCCGGTCTCGGTAAAAAGGCGCGAAATCAAATATTGTATTTTCCATTTTTCCATTACTCTACATTATGAATTATATTACAGTGGCGTACGCAGGATTTTAGTTCGGTTAGGGTTTTCAATATAGGTTGATCAGTGACTCGTGGGGGGCTTCGCCCCCCACACCCCCCAGTTATATAGGTGAACTAGTAAATATCACCAACATTAAATAACACAAAATAATTCTTTCAAAATAAATTCCTATTTATGTATTTAATCATCTTAGTTCTTAAGATAATATAAAACCTTGGATAGTAATTATCAATTAGTATTTCTAAAATATTAGGTATAATATACTACTCACAAAATAATAAAATAAGTGAACAATATTCATGAATTATATTATTATTATACTTTTATAATTATGTAATTTATTAAAATTATAGATTTAGTCTAAAATTTAATCTACGATTAGAAAATTTAACCAAGTGATTTAGAACCTCTTCAGGTAGTACACTTATATCTGTATGGATGTTTAGTAATGCTAACCCATTTAATCGCAACTCACTTGTTACGGACCTATACTGTCCGTATCGATTATTTTATATGCATAAGATCATACAATGTCAAATTTCCTAACTTGTAAAATTAATACCACAGGCACACGAGTACAGGACACGAGAGAGTAGAATATTATATTAATATAATAATTTGACAATTAAAGTAAATTCACACGTCTCTTTGCAAAAGTCGAAACTCGGTGTCTTAACGATTCGATAAGAATCATGGGTAAGAATACACAAGCAGTCGTTCCGGGACCCCTCGTATGACGAAGTCACCGCCCCTCTTGTAAGAAATCATATATAAGAGGGATCGAGACAAGAGCTCGACAGACGGTTACTGTATAACCAACGAATAGGGATATCTATGACACTCAGAGGCCGGTCGTAACACCACTCAAGTCATTTTTGATATCAGTTTCTGAGGCAGGTCGTAACACCACTCACCATCTTATTTTATATATTCTACATTAAGCTTATAATATTTGTATTCGTGCAAGACTTATTTTAATAAACAATTAACTTATACTTGAACAACACGACGTATTCATTTTGTACGTTGATGCATGAATCGACCTAGTCGGGACGCAACAGAAAAATTGGCGCTGTGGACAGGGTTGATTTCCGAGAACGAGACAGATCAGAAATATTGCTAATATTTTCCTGTCAACTTCTTCAACCAGAGGCAATTTCACCAAGTGGATCACCGTTGGATTGAGACGTCTTTCCAACAACTCTGTGGAAATCGATCTACAATCACTGTTGCAGTTCAGGCACGGCGAGAAGATCAAGCAAGCAGAATGAAAACAGCAGTTTTGTAAGCATAATTTATATATGTAATCGTCTCCTTTGGTCTATTGGTCCATCGTAGTAAGGAAAATTTTTTATTATTTTATTTTGGGAATATATGCCAGTAAGGTTATTTGAGAATTTATTATTTTGAGATTATATGAGATTATTTGAGATTTGTATTGAGATTTATGAGAATTAATTATTGAGAAATTATGAGATTATTTGTGAATTTTATTTGAGATATATATGAGAATTATTTTGAGATTTATTGAGAAAAATATTAATTAATGAGTACGGGTTCTGCAGAAAAGGACGCCGAAATTATTGACGAGTTTGAAGAAATAGCTCGAGAAACATTAGATAAGATAATAGGTATAATAGAAAACGATAGTAGTATTGTAGATTTAAATGATAGTAGTAGTGAATTAATTACTGAAACAGAAATAAGTAGATTAATTAAGGAAGATATAGAAATAAGTAACCCAGCAGATTTAAATAAAAGTATTAGATTAATTAATTTAGAGGAGTTTGAAAAAAGTCCTATTACAAATAATACGCGTACAATAGGATTAAGAAGCAATAAAAATATTGTTCATTCAGAATATATACCAGTAAAAAGGGCAGTAAAAATAAAAAAAATGGCAACTCCAAAAATAACTACACTTAAGGTAACCGAAGCTTTAAAAATAATTCCCCAATACTCAGGTCTAGCAGAGACCACTTATCCGTTTATTTCCGCATGCGAAACCATAATTGATGCAGTAGAATCCGATCAATTACCACTTTATTAAAAATGATTGCAGCAACTAAATTAACTGGTAAGGCTTACAACGCGACTAGGTATAAAGAAATTAATGCCTGGGAGGACCTTAAACAAATAATTTTAGACGCGTTCGAGTCACCATACGGTGCCGCGAATTTACAAATAGAATTAAATATTGTAAAATTAAAACCTAACGAGTCCATACATTCTTATAATAATAGAGTAGAGGAAATATTTCAAAAACTTTGCAATGCGGTAGCCGTAGGAAAAACATCGTCTCAGACAATGACATTACGCGAAAACATTGGAGAACAGGCTCTGATTAGCTACATTAATGGGTTAACAGGAGAAATAAAATTTGAAGTAAAAGCAAAAAATCCGACTACTCTTGAACATGCTATGCAAATAGCTCTAATGGCCGATAAAAATATTCGAACTTATAACGATGTACAAGACATTTTTAAAAATAATGAACCGCCTAATAGACCTTTTAATAAGAATTTTTCTTATAATGAAACACAAAATATGTTTAGAAATAGTGACCAGTATAATAATAGACCGTATAATCAAAACTTTAACCACGAACGGAATAATAATCCGCCGAATTATAATAGATACAATAATATTAATAACGTTAACAATGGGAATATTAATGGCAACCAAAATACTAGGTACAACAATTTAATTGTTAGGCGCTGTTTTACGTGTAACCGCGAAGGTCATTTCGCATCGCAATGCCGCATGAATGTAAGACCACCCAATCGATTTAATCAAACGAACGACGGAAATGGCTTCATAACATATGCAAACAAAACGTGTTCATATTGTAATAAACTGGGACATATGGCCGATGTATGTTATAAGAAACAGCGCGACGAACGTGGAAATATTATTAACTCGGGAAACGGACGGGTGTCACACGTGACTCGCGGAGCGCGTGCGATAAATTACGTATCCGTGAATCCGACAGAGTTGTTCCCCCTTTTCAAGGCTTACCCAAGAGAACGGAATGTACTTTGAAAACCAAGGGCCACTACGTTTAACTAACTCTGACTGGAAATTACTAATTTATGTGAAATTAGATAATTTCAATCGACGTACTAAAGACACAATGAACTTTTACGAAAAGACTTTAAATGTATGTAACGACTTAACAATAGTATACGAAGGTATGTTTAAAGCTACTTGTGACAACTTCAAACTAACATCTAGCAATCTCGAAAACACACGAATATTATCTTACATTGTGTATGAACCACCTGATGTTATGTCGATTAATAAACATGGGTACTTTATGTCCCGAGACACAACCCCTAAGACTAGGAGCAAGTGAATTACCGTGTGAAGTTGAATTGTTCGTAAAACCGTCAAGTATTCCAACATCTTGTCCCATACACTATCTTGACATCACCCGTAGTATTTATCACCGATTAAAATATCAAAATGCGTGGATTTTTACAATAAAAACCACTGACAATGTAGCTGTCTCTTGCGAAAATAGGGACCAGGCCATAAATATACAACTAACTGGAAATGGGGTGCTAGCATTAAACGAAGAATGCAGGGGCTATACGCCACAAATGGTGTTAACCCCAAGTAGACATTTAAATTCCACACACTACAAAGATTTAATCTCCGATGTAGGCATCACAACAAACTTAACAATTTCCACGACTTTGAAAAGAAAACAATAATAGCAACACACACACCAACTCCGTAATAAAATTAACTGACTTAGGACAATACTCGAAATCTATAGAAGAAATCGAACAACTTATACAAGAGGAGAAAGAAAAACAAAACAATAAGGACACTACAGACCTTCACTCATATTTATTCTATCTTATTCTAATAATAGTAGCGGTATAATTATATAAAATATAGACACAAAGTAAATCAAATACGATCAATAAATAGAACTAGACGACATCTAATATTATCAAGAGAAATGAATGAAGTTACGCGAATATAATAATATTACATTAAATCTTCTCATGTTACAGATAAAGAAACATTGAGAGTCAAGATAATTTTTTCCAATTAATTAAGTAGTTGCCAAATTAATAAATTAATAATAATGCCAATTCAGCCAATTCAAGAAAGGATACCCAGACGTATACTATACTTAATAATGCTACGCCATTCACTTAGACATGACAATCACGTATTCCGACACGTGCTAGACAAAAATAATACTCATAATGAGCCTACGTGTTTAACAAACCATATGTACATTGCGAACGAACAACTACAAATACCCTATACAATAATTGAAATGAATAGAATAATCGAAATTATTACGATGACACTTAATTTAATAATACTAGTGCGCGAGATACGTGAGCCAACGTGTAACCAAATAGCAATACTAATAGACGAACTAATACAAGCGTCTGGAGCGGAATAAAATAAAACAAAATGAAAAAAAAAAAAAAAAAAAAAAAAAAGAGAGGAAGGAAGGGATTAATATTATATTTATATATATATTAATTATTATATTATGTTACAGTGACAAGATTAAATTTGTCATAGTGGATTTTGAATTCACTATGATAAATAGGAAGGATTTACTACTTGTATAGGGGTCAATGTCAAACAGTTTAGAAAAGTATAAACCAGTAAAATTAGAAGGAAAACCTATAGTCTTAACCACGACAAACAAACTCAAAATGCTTCAGGATAGGGAAGTTAAAAAGGTAATGCAAAGTGTTGGTAGAATATTTAGAAATAAGCCAGAGTTGTTACTACCATTATTGGGGCAACTAGAAGCTAGTTTAAAGCTTAAAGGGGGAACAACTCTGTTTACTACATATATAAACCAATATTTGCACACTGATAACAGAACACCAGTCATAGTTTTTTGGAATGGGACAACAGACAAGGAAATATTACAAAAATTGGGACTAAACAGAAGAATGCTAAACATTACATCATATAGCGATAATAATGACAATTATTTCAACTTAAAACTTCTAGATATAAGTGGACTTACTAGTAAATTATTGTACTCAAGCGAAATAGGTTACCAAGAAAAGAATGGGAGAATGTTAAATTTAATGGAGACCCATGATCTAATTTGTAAAACCAACCATAATATAACCCATAGTCATGACCCCATAGCAGACGTAATAATCACAAAATGTCTGTTTAACTATATTATAAAAGATATGGGACCGATACAACTGTATAAGTTGTGTAAATAAAAAAAAAAAAAAAGTTAGAAATATTTGACCAATAGATTAGGGAGCGTCACATATATATAAATTATGTATAAAAAAAAAAAAAAAAAATGTTTATGTATTTAATTATAAGACAAAATTGTATTTTAGTTGTAAGACAAATATATGTCATATAATATATTGTTTAAATTAAGATATTAATAATTTTAATTTTCAGCAAATAATGTCTATGAACGTACTATATTTAATTAGAACTTAAGAAACTAACAAAAAAAAAAAAAAATAATAATAATAAAATTTTGTAAAACACTAACACTAAGTATTAAGAAATCTTACATGTAAATTTTATTTTAGATTTCTGTTTAAGGATTTAAACATAAATCTTTTTTTTTGGTAGGGAGGTGTTACGGACCTATACTGTCCGTATCGATTATTTTATATGCATAAGATCATACAATGTCAAATTTCCTAACTTGTAAAATTAATACCACAGGCACACGAGTACAGGATACGAGAGAGTAGAATATTATATTAATATAATAATTTGACAATTAAAGTAAATTCACACGTCTCTTTGCAAAAGTCGAAACTCGGTGTCTTAACGATTCGATAAGAATCATGGGTAAGAATACACAAGCAGTCGTTCCGGGACCCCTCGTATGACGAAGTCACCGCCCACTCTTGTAAGAAATCATATATAAGAGGGATCGAGACAAGAGCTCGACAGACGGTTACTGTATAACCAACGAATAGGGATATCTATGACACTCAGAGGCCGGTCGTAACACCACTCAAGTCATTTTTGATATCAGTTTCTGAGGCAGGTCGTAACACCACTCACCATCTTATTTTATATATTCTACATTAAGCTTATAATATTTGTATTCGTGCAAGACTTATTTTAATAAACAATTAACTTATACTTGAACAACACGACGTATTCATTTTGTACGTTGATGCATGAATCGACCTAGTCGGGACGCAACACACTTATTGTATTACGTAGATATGTTTTTAAGCGACGTAATGTAGAGAAAGATCTTTCTGCAGATGATGTAGTAATGGGCAATGTTACTAATATTTTTAACAATAAGTAAATAGTTGGAAATAATATTTTATCACATATAATAAGAGCATCTATAGGACTTTTTGGATTCATTTCATTTTTTTCCACAAATGTATACCATAATTTGAATTCTTCAGCAGTCATTAATTTACTTTTATTAATAAAAGATGAATACGTTTCATGAAGATCGAGAAAACTTTTTTCTTGTTCTTTTGATGGGTTTTTTGTTTTAGGAAGCAAACAGGAAAAGTTTTTTAGAATAGTATTATGTGATGTGAGTCTTTCACGAAGTTGGAGCAAAATTGTGTCGAGAAATGGTATAAAAATTGACCGTAAAAAGTGCTGCTCAACATTTTCAGCTGGAACATTATTCCTAGTTTTTTGGCGATTAATTTTTCTTGGAAGTGAAAAATCAGAAATACCAATTTGTTCACAAGTTTTCTTAACAGTTTCAAATAATTTCATAAATTCATTTTCACTGTTAATACGAAGTTGTTCAATTAAATTCTCGACACACGAAGCAGCATCTAATGCAGTTTTTAAATCTGAATTTTCAAGTTGCAAACTACGACTCAAACCAACACTAATAGATAGGACTTTAGTTAAAACGTAAAGAGAAACTTGAAATTGTAATTTTTTAACTGCACATAATAATTGATCTGCCTGAGATGATATATTATTAGAAATCCAAGAACATTCTTCAATAGATCCAGACGATCCAGTACTTGAATTATTAGATAATATTTCTAACGCACTGACTACAGCGAGCTGCATCTCTTTATATAAAATAACAGCATCGTGGCGCTGTATCCAACGCGATGGACACATTTGTTTCAACCTGCTAGCTTTAGAACTAGGAAACAAATCTTTAATACACCTTTGAAGCACCTCAAGTCGTTTTGGGTATCCAAAAAAATTACAAATTGATTGCATGGTACCTATCGTATTACGAATTTCCGGGATATTACAAGAATCAGAAATTACCAAATTCAGGCAATGAGCGCTACAGTGGATGTAATAAGCTAGTGGATAAATTTCACGAATTCTAGTTTGTACACCTTTAAACTGTCCACTCATAGCAGCAGCTCCGTCGTAGCCTTGACCGATCATAAATTTGGGGTTTATACCAAAACTTGAGATACTTTCTAAAATAGTATCAGCAAGACCTTTACCACTGACATCATTAACTTGTACAAATTGAAGAAGTCTTCTCTTATCTTTTTCGCATCATCATCTTATACTTTATTTTCACATCTCATTCTTTTCTATCTTATTTTCTCAATTTTATTTGCCTTTGTAATACATCATTGTTTCGTCTGCTAATAGAGCAAACATTCAGCATTATTAATTTGGTCCACTAATTTTTTTAGAATAATATTGTTACAACTTGATATTATTTCATTCTGTATTCTAGGACTGGTGTAAGTAGCATTTTTAGAAGCAGTATTTAGATGGTTTTCCAAATCACAATCACCTGCATTAATTCTAAACTTCAAAAGAGCACGAAAATTACCTTCATTTAGTGTTTTACCATCTTCATTTGAATTATTAACTTTAGTTTGTAAAGATTCGAGACCATGATCAAAATGACCTCTTAAAGCCAGTCCTTGTCGCCCACATAACAATACAGTTTTTATAATTGGAAGTATTTTTTTATGATTTTCCAAAACTTCTTTTTTTTTGGCTTCATTTAACTGCAGATCTATAGATATGGTTTTTTTTCTTTTATAGATAGGACATTTTTTTCTTGTAACTGATTAAACTTATGATAGTCGGTTTTTTCATGTTTTTTAAAATCTTCTTTTGCATTTTTCCAGTGGTCATATTTATCCAGTAGCTTCGTGTGATCCCTTACCTACACATTCATTAGGAGAAGGGAAAAAAATACATATTTTACAATAAGCACCATCTTCAATATCAGAGTAAGCCAACCATTTGAATTCATGCAACCAGCAGTGTTGAAATTTCAAATTTCTTTTACCAGATTTTGGGAAGTTGTAGCTTACATTAGGTATCCACAAATTATCCAAAATGTCAAGTTTTTCATCATTTGGTATTGATACCTAGAGTAAATGTCACATATAATTTTTGTATTTTATGATAACCTTTAAATTACAACTGAAGATTAAAATATTGATAGTTGAACTTATTATTTAAACGTCATTAAGTATCAACTTACTGTTTTTCCAACATAACATGATACATCATTTCTAACACATTTACTTAGCAGTTTTTTTGAATTTTTATTTTGAATTTTTACTTCTTCAACATTTTTCTAAAAATTAGGATTAATAAGCAATTAGGAAATAAGCAATAATAAATAACTAAGAGAAAATCATTCAAATGATTCAGTTGAAATGAAGGTAGTAAGAAAAACATTAGAACAGTATATTACATAAAAACAAGCATATAAATCATTATTTTAAAACAACCAATAGGCATTTAAATAGATTTAAGAATAGTAAAAGCTTTTAGCTTTAAGGCACTTCTAAAGTTCTAAAGCAACTTTAACTAAGCTTTTTTGATAAAATTAATAGACTAATGAAATGCAAAATGTCTGAATGAGTATCCGAACCAACAGGTTTTTACCTAACCTAACTTTGTTTATAAATTATAATATAATATTAATGTTTGTGATAACAATAATTTTAACATATTTAACTATTATACTTCTTCATAAATGTTTATAAGAATTAAAAAACATTTTTAATTTTTATCAAGTATTTAAATATTTAGTTACTACAAATTCACAAAATATAATTTACTATAGACTATAAATATCTACAATCTATGTATAATCCTAACAAATAATAATATTATTTAATACTTATATTTTTTACATTTTTATAGACAATATTTAAAAATGTTTAGATGCATAAAGAATTGAATCATAATATTTATTGGCAAAAAGTAAATTATTTATTACTTATTTATTATTATTTATTATATTACCCATTCAACCTAAACTAAAAAAATACTTTTTAGGTATTTTCAAAAGTTTTGAAAAGCAAGCATTAAATAGCTATATACTTAAATTACATTACAAAGCAGCTTATTTATTTATTTAGTTAATTTTAATTTTATAAAATATTTTAAAAACCCATGCAGCCATGCTTGTCTTACCATCATAGATGATTTGAACCTTAGTCATAGTTAATGATAATTTTTAAAACATAAACTCACAAACGCCTTTTTGACAGTTGATTATTGATTAAGTTTTTACACATATTATCTATACAAATAACTTAAAAAGATATTTGTAATTGTAATTCTTATATTTCTGAATTTACCTATTTACGATGTACCTACTAAATATTAAGTGAAAATTAGTATTTTAAAATTTGTAGGTATTCCGGTATTTGAGTAGCCTGGAGGTACTTACCAAAATTAGGTTTTTCGAATCTATAGTCTCACTTTGTACTGAGTGGTCATTTTCTGAACTATCAG
The DNA here is from genome assembly GCF_020184175.1 of Aphis gossypii. Classification (NCBI taxonomy): domain Eukaryota; kingdom Metazoa; phylum Arthropoda; class Insecta; order Hemiptera; family Aphididae; genus Aphis; species Aphis gossypii. The sequence goes on from NW_026083085.1 coordinate 28,125, forward strand.
CAGATGTTTTAGTTTTTTTTGAAAAAAAACTGAATATTGACGCATTTTTTCGTTTGGCCATCATCTTCTTTAATTCTTTATAAATTACTACTACCTTATACTATTACGTCTATTTAGAAAATTAGAACGTTTCATAACGTCGTCCCGTACTTCAGATGATAACATCGATAACACGTTTGTTCTTTGATAACACCGTGGAACAATATGATAACACTTTACACTGCAGCTATGCTTTCTCGATTTTATACTTAAGTGATAATTTCGAGTCGGCTAGTTGTTTATTAAAAAGACCTTAGTCTATTATAGATAATAGATATACTATTATTCAAGTGTTTAACAAATAAATACATTTTGAGATGAGAAAGAAATTTCGGGGGGGGGGGGGGGGGTCAGAACCCTAGAACCCTACCCCTGCGTACGCCACTGAATTATAATCACTATAAATATGCAGCAGTAATAATAATCTTATATATAAAAATGAATCGCAAAATTTGGTAAGCGCATAACTCAACAACGCCTGGACCGATTTCGCTCATTCTTTTTTTGTTTGGGCCGTAATTGCCAGGAGAAGGTTCTTACGGACGAAAAATTTGAGAAAGTTATCGGGTTAGAGAAATATGACGAGGTGGTGATGAAATTACAGAATCGCCATCTATCCAGCAAATAGTCAACTAAATTATTTTTGGTAGTCAATGGCAACCATTTAAATAAAATAAATCATTTATTTAAAATGTTTTTAAAAATGCATGCAAATAGACATACAAACCTAAATCGTTGTCATAGTAAAAAAAGAAATTAAAAATCTTTATACATAAAAATGAAGACAAAAATGTATAAAAATTCATCAATTAAGAACAGCTGAACCGATTTCGCTAATTATTTTTAGGAGTATTTGTTATTGTCTGGAGAAGGTTTTACGAAAGAAAATTTTTAAAAAGTCAACCGAATAAGTAGAAAAAGTGCAAAATCTATTCATTGATGTCTGGGATTTGAACTCGATACCATTGTCTTTATTTACTCTATAGTAGACGTAGACATCTAAACATCAGCTCGATGTACAATCAATATAATCTATGGTTTCTATAGTTATTTTAGTTTGGAAATTTGAAATTTGTTGAGTGAATTTTTTTTTAGTTCACAATAATCTATCTATCTTCTATCTTCTATATATATAAAAATAGAGACAAAAATGTATAACATTTCATCAATTGAGAACGGCTGGATAGATTTCGCTCAATCTTATTTTGTTTAGGTCGTAAATTCCAGGAGAAGGTTCTTATGTAAGAAAAAGTTAAGAAATTGCACGGAAAATTAAAAAAAAATACTGATGACTACTATTACTGTTATTATTATTACTATTTTATTTTCGGTAATCATGGTAACAATTTTTTTGTTATTATTATTTATTTTCCCCCTATTTTGTAACATTTTTCACTGATGATTCGCTCCTATTGGTCGCAAGAGAAGGTGCTTATGTAGTACAATTTTAGGAAAATCCACCAGAAAACTTCGGAATCGGGATGTAAAAAAACAACAACTGTCACTGCAGTCCAGCAAGAAAATAAACTATATTAAGGTCACTATTGATTATGATTGAATATAATAATTATAGACCTGTTGTTTATATTTTGTTAAAACCATAACAACAAAAATAAGAATTAGCAAAATAAGTCAATGTCTACAGTAAATTTAAAATTCACAGCAATAAACTAACATAACAAGTTATACCAAGTTTTATGTTTTACCAACAGGCAACAATATAAAAATTACGAGATGGCACATTATTGTATTTTACCCACCGTAGTAAAATAAAAAAATGATATAACTTTGAAACTTAAGTGTTAGAATTATAAGCTTACGTACACATCTCGCGGGGTCCGCAATCCACCATGTGTGGATTGCCTACATGATAATATACTGCTCGCATAATCATAAGAGAGTCTCACGGCAACGGCAAGCAGAATGACTATAATATTATGACTTGAGTACTCACTGACTAATAAACGTAGAGCCTGACAATGAAGATCGATGCTTAAAATTTACACGGTACATTCGTAAAATCGTACCACAATTTAGTGTGCAATAAAAAGCATTTTACAAAAAATTCGCATATTAAAGTGGGGTTTCCAAGATTTTTGAGAATCAAAACGGTCAATGAAAATATATAAGTTTTGAACACCGTTAAACCGAATATTAAATAACAAATTATCAAATTCGAATCATATTATATAGAATTGGCATTTTTAAAACGGGCAACGAAGTCACGGAGCCAGCTAGTCTTATATATAAAAATGAATCGCAAAATTTGGTAAGCGCATAACTCAACAACGCCTGGACCGATTTCGCTCATTCTTTTTTTGTTTGGGTCGTAATTGTCAGGAGAAGGTTCTTACGGACGAAAAATTTGAGAAAGTTATCGGGTTAGAGAAATATGACGAGGTGGTGATGAAATTACAGAGGCGCCATCTATCCAGCAAATAGTCAACTAAATTATTTTTGGTAGTCAATGGCAACCATTTAAATAAAATAAATCATTAATTTAAAATGTTTTTAAAAATGCATGCAAATAGACATACAAAAACACGCAAATGTTCGCAAATGTTCGTTGAAGTCCAAGGATGGTTTTTACGGCTAGAAAAATTAGAATTATTGCTGGAAAAACCCTAAAAATAGCCCTTTTCTTTTTAAAATAGCCCTTCCTATAATATTTATAATATAATACTGATCGTATCCATGGCAACCAACAATCGTGTTTTGTGCAGAGTGTTTAGTTAGTTAGTGTTTGTTTAGTTCGTGATTAGTGAAAAAATAATTTATATTATATGCCTCCTATAAGACGAAGCAATTTAGGTAGAAGAACCAGAAATGCTACAAACCAAGCTAATTACCGATCTAATTCACAAACGCGTGAAGCGCGAGCAAGTTTGAATCGAGCTGCTTTTAGTTACGATGTGTCAATTGACTACAGTAACTACCAATGTGTTGTTATTGGTTCTATGAACTCGGTTTGCTCACACTGTAAGGCATTAAAATACAAAAACGAAGCCAATGGATTGTGTTGCGCAAATGGTAAAGTGAAATTGATACCATTGGATCCACCACCAGAACCATTGTACTCATTGGTTTCAGGAATAGGAACAGATTCTATACACTTTTTGACAAATATCCAACAATATAACAATTGCTTTCAAATGACTTCATTTGGGGCAACAAATGTAGTTCGGGAAAATTTTATGCCAACTTTCAAGGTATGTATTATAGCAGTTACTCATAATTATTTTAGCGAACAAAATTTTCTGTCACCAAAGTTAAGATGTGTCACTAATCTTCAATTTCTTAATCATTACGAAATATATCACTTAGTCATCATATTATATGGTGTTTCAGTTTCAGTGACACTTTTATTATATTTTATATTTGATAGATATTAGTTAAAACTAAATATATACTTTTTAAGATCAAATATTATTTAAGTTTGATCACCGACAATCCATTAATTTATACCACACCATAATATATTTTTTTTATTTACAGATACAAGGGCAAAATATCACAGAGCAGGTTCACTGTTACCAGTGTCAGATAGCGACAACAAATTCCTGCAAATTTATTTTATGGGCAATTCACCACAAGAAATTGATCTGCGTTGTGCACATAACAATTTAGTAAAGAGGTCTATTGTAGAACAATTACAAACTTTATTTCATCAGCACAATCAATTGATTATATTGTTTAAAACTGCCCTGGATCTGATGCCATCCGATAATCACAAAATTGTAATCAGAGCTGATAAAACACCTGCAGGTCAACATACAAGACGTTTTAATGCACCAACTATTGATGAAGTTGCTATCGTTGTAGTTGGAGAAAACTTGGAATCCCGTGATATTGTTTTACGTCGTCGTCGGAATGATCAATTACAACGTATAAAGGAAACACACCGCTCATATGATGCACTGCAATATCCCATTATATTTTGGCAAGGTGAAGATGGCTACGATTTCTCAATAAAAATGATAAATCCCATTGCAGGTAACTAAAATATTAGTTTAGCTATGGCGATAATATCTCAGTCATTATATTATGTATTTTAATTTTATATTTGAATGTTATTAAAACAAAATCTATTTACAGGTTCTGAAACCAACAAAAAAGTCAGTTCAATGAACTATTATTCATACCGCCTAATGATTCGGGAAAATGAAGATAATCACATATTGAAATGTCGGCGATTATATCACAAATATGTTGTTGACATGTATGTTAAAATTGAAACGGAAAGATTAACATTCATCAGGTTGAATCAAACCAAACTCCGATCTGAAGAGTATATTCACCTTCGAGATGCGATTAATACTGATGGAAATGCACAGAATGTCGGTCGGATGACTATTCTTCCAGCAACATACATCGGAAGCCCTCGGCATATGCACGAATATGCTCAAGATGCCATGTCGTATGTTCGTCATTATGGTACAGCAGATTTGTTCATCACATTTACATGCAATCCGCAATGGATAGAAATCAATCAGGAGTTATTCTCTGGGCAATCACCCATTGATCGTCATGATATTACAGCCAGAGTCTTTAGACAAAAGTTGAAATCTTTAATGGATTTCATCGTAAAACATAATGTGTTTGGTGAGACACGCTGCTGGATGTATTCTGTGGAGTGGCAGAAACGAGGATTGCCACATGCACACATTTTGATTTGGTTGGTTGAAAATATAAGGCCAAATGAAGTTGATGCAGTGATATCAGCTGAAATCCCTAATGTACAAGTAGATCCTGGATTGCATGAGGTAGTTATCAAAAACATGATACATGGTCCCTGTGGAACTCTTAATCAAAATTCACCGTGTATGATGGATGGTAAATGTTCAAAACGATATCCACGGACATTAATATCGGAAACAATTACTGGTAATGACGGTTATCCATTGTATCGTCGCAGATCGACAGCAGACAATGGAAAATCAACAATTGTCAAATTAAATCAACAAGATATTGAAATAGATAATCGTTGGATTGTTCCATATTCACCCATTTTATCAAAGACATTCAAAGCACACATCAACGTTGAATCTTGCCATTCAGTGAAATCTATTAAATACATTTGCAAATATGTAGCCAAAGGGAGTGATATGGCTGTGATTGGAATTGGTGCAGAGAATTCCAATGATGAAGTTACCCAATACCAAATGGGCCGCTATGTCAGTAGTAATGAAGCAGTTTGGCGAATATTTTCTTTTCCTATTCATGAGAGACACCCTTCTGTTGTTCACTTAGCTGTGCATTTAGAAAATGGACAAAGAGTGTATTTTACAGCACAGAACGCAGTACAAAGAGCTGCTCAGCCACCATCTACTACATTAACCAGTTTTTTTGAGACATGCCAAAACGATGATTTCGCACAAACATTGCTATATTCTGAAATGCCAAAATATATACCTGGAATCAATCCTCAAGGAGATTTATACGACGGAAACAAGGAAAACCAGTTCCAGGATATACAGATGTATATTCCACCGATGCGATTGGCCGGATTTATTCAGTACATCCAAGCAATGATGAATGTTTTTACTTACGACTGCTATTAGTCAATGTACGTGGCCCAACATCATTCCAACAGTTACGAACTGTTGATGGTGAATTGTGTGTATCCTACAGAGAAGCCTGTCAACGTTTGCAATTGCTTGAAAATGACGCTCATTGGGATCAAACTCTCAATGATGCTGTAATATCATCACACGCTCATCAAATACGAACATTGTTTTCTATAATCATATCTACATGCTTCCCATCAAGCCCAATTGATTTGTGGATCAAGTACAAAGATTATATGTGTGATGATATTTTGTATCAAATACAGAATAGAATGGGAAATCCAAATATACAAATCAGTGAAGAAATTTACAATGAAGCATTGATTTCAATTGAGGACATGCTTGATAATGTCAAACAAACTATTAATTCAATTAGGCCTGACCGCGCCCAATCGTCCAATGCATGACGCTTTTAACCAAGAGTTGCATCGAGAAAGACTGTATGATCTCAACGATTTGAAAGAATTAATTCAAACAAATCTTCCACTGTTAAATGAACAACAGAAGTATGTATTTGAAACTCTTATGAAAGTAACAAATGATGAAACTGGAGGGATTTACTTCTTAGATGCACCTGGTGGTACAGGAAAAACTTTTTTGATTTCATTAATTAGCAACAATTCGCTCACAAAATAAAATTGCACTTGCACTCGCTTCGTCGGGAATCGCAGCAACTTTGCTTGAAGGTGGTCGAACAGCCCATTCAGCACTAAAATTGCCATTAAATATGCATAGCAATGAAACTCCAACCTGCAACGTTTCGAAGAACTCTGCAATGGCAAAGGTTTTGCAGCAATGTAAATTGATTGTTTGGGATGAATGCACGATGGCACATAAAAAATCTTTGGAGGCTTTGGACAGAACCTTAAAAGATCTACGGAGCAATAATAACCGATTTGGTGGTGCAATGATTTTATTAGCAGGAGATTTTCGTCAAACATTGCCGGTGATTCCACGATCAACGCCAGCTGATGAACTCAATGCATGTCTAAAGTCCTCCAGTTTGTGGAAACATGTCAAAGTACTTCATTTAAGCAAGAATATGCGTGTCGAGTTGCAAAATGACCAATCTGGAAACATATTCTCTAAACAACTCATTGACATTGGTAATGGCAAATTTCCTATAGACATGTTGACTGGCTGCATTAACTTTCCTCTAAGTTTTTGTCAGTTAACTCGATCAAAAGATGAACTTATTCAGAAGGTGTTTCCAGATGTTTCTCAAAATTACAGAAACCATGATTGGTTGAGCGAACGAGCTATACTGGCTGCAAAAAACATAGATGTAAATGAATTAAATTTCAAAATTCAAGAACAAATTACAGGCGAATTGATGATATATAAATCAGTTGATTCGGCTACTAATCAAGATGATGTAGTCAACTATCCACCGGAATTTTTAAACTCGCTGGATTTGCCAGGATTGCCACCTCACAATCTTCAATTAAAGGTTGGATCGGTGGTTATAATGTTGCGAAATATCAACCAACCGCGTCTTTGCAACGGTACACGGTTAGCGATAAAAAAATTACTAAACAATGTGATAGAAGCAACTATACTCAAAGGAAAGTATAAAGGAGAAGATGTTCTCATACCGCGCATCCCAATGATTCCGACTGATGTGCCATTTGAGTTTAAACGACTACAGTTTCCAGTGCGTCTTGCTTTTGCTATGACTATAAACAAGTCCCAGGGGCAATCATTAAGTGTTTGTGGTATTAATCTAGAAAACCCATGTTTCTCACATGGTCAATTGTATGTTGCCTGTTCCCGTGTTGGAAAACCATCAGATTTGTTTATCTATGCGCCAGGTAATCAAACAAGAAACATCGTATACCACAAAGTACTACAATGATAATAATAATAATTATGATTCACATGATTAACAATAAAGCGATTACTTACTTTTAAATCATGACAGAACCGTCACCCTGGTGATAGGGCGTTGTGAATAAAAAATATTAAATAAAACTATAACAGTTAAAACTATAACTACTTACTTTTAAATCATTATATATGTTTTATTTAATTATTTTTTATTCACAACGCCCTATCACCAGGGTGACGGTTCTGTTCAGGAGAATTTTTTAAAATACGTAGGCACAAAAACTGCCACATTACAAATCTTTCGTCGTGAATTCGACGTAATATTAGCACTATCAATAAGATTAAATTAAAAATTAACACACGGCATACGAAAATGCAAAAAAAGAAAGTAACACACGGGCAACGCCGTGTCGGGTCAGCTAGTAGTATAATATATTTATAGAAAATGTTCAACTCAATACAATATATTATTATAATACAATAAGAATTTCCGCTAAATAGTATTTCAAATTGTGGGACCGGCTGACGTCATTTTTAGAGTGATAACAATGAATGCGCGTAACAACTGAATATCGTCAGAGTTGCTGTCATACCATGTTATTTAGCCATGCCGCCATGGGCGAAACGCGTTTATGCAGTTTGAGTATAACTCGCTTAATTTTGGTTCTAGAGTAAAAATATACCTATTATAAAATTAAAATATGACAACATTTCGGAGGGCAAGACGATGAGTAATAAATAAATGATTTAAAATTTTTATAATTAAAATTTTTTAAATTCTGGACACACATAAATATATTATATATATCGGTGAGTCCATGTGTTTAACATAGCATATTATATTAATATGCATATCAACGTATTGTTAAAATATTGATAAAAAATGATCAAATATTTTTTTAGAAGTTCTTACATTACTTATGACTTACGAGTTGTGAGAAACTTTGTATTATATTTTCTAGTCCTAACTATTGTGTAACAAAATTATTATTATATTATATGTCGATACCACCTATATGGTAATATGGTAAATGTATATATTTTTATATAAACCTTACATGACGTATTTATAATACTGACACACATTTGCTGATCGATATAATAATATATTTACACAATTAATTGTAAGACATATCGCTAATACACATTATTTATATGAAAGTTAATTCACCGTAAACATACATATTAAAATCTTTCGTAAGTACCTACTACGGAACTCTCCGTACGACTACGTTACAATCACCTACTAATGTAAAAGTGCAAAACTTAAAATACATACATTGATACATTGTAAGTATAATAATATTATTTGTAAATATTTAGTAGGCAATAAAACTTAATAATAACTGAAGTCTGAAATTGAGTCCTAGTTATTTAAATATATATTTAAGATCTCTATACCTATCTACTCTTAGCTACGGTAATTATATCTACAGGGTCCTATGACTCTACCTCAGTGTTGCCAGGTTTTGATAATGATATTATCGCATACTGACTTCAAAATTATCATATTTTTCAACAAATTATCGTACATAAAAATTTTTTTTTGTACTATGAATATATGAAATTCACACATTTTAAAATAGGTAGGTAAGTCGGTATTACTACTCTATTTTAGGCACTTTGTTATTATTACTCTGAATTTTTAACAACAATGAAATTTTTTCACCTTGAAATCTTAAATTTAATTATTTTAAGTTATTATTCTTGATTTAATTTATATACCTACAGAAAAACACAAATGACCAAAATAACATATTTTAATAACAAACAACTGTTCATCAAAATATTAATTAATGATAATACAACAACAGAATTAACATTTTAGGAAAAAATATAATTTTAAAATTAACAAAGGTACACTTGAATTAATTATGTTAGCATATAAAATAAAAAATAACATGATATTAAATAATATAATATTTTCAATAACAAACAACTGTTCATCAAAATATTAATTAATGATAATACAACAACAGAATTAACTTTTTAGGAAAAAATATAATTTTAAAATTAACAAAGGTACACTTGAATTAAATTATGTTAGCATATAAAATAAAAAATAACATGATATTAAATAATATATATTTTCAATAACAAACAACTGTTCATCAAAATATTAATTAATGATAATACAACAACAGAATTAACTTTTTAGGAAAAAATATAATTTTAAAATTAACAAAGGTACACTTGAATTAAATTATGTTACCTAGCATATAAAATAAAAATTTATATATATTATTATTTATGAATGAAACAAAGTACTTGTATCAATGAAATCTTCATTCAAATTTAGTTTGGTATATAAATTATTTGTGTTCATTAATTTTAACATTTGTTTTGGTGGTTTAAATGTAACACAGATATTTTTATTGATTTTTGCACCGTACTGTCCATACTGAATACCTTCACTTGCCATAAGTATACTATAAACAGTTTTTTGAACGAGCTTATTTCTACCTTTAGTCTTAGTTCTATTTATTTTGCTAAATATGCGCTCACAATCAGCATTTGAGTGAGGTAAAGAGAGAACAGAAAGTGCAAATTGAGCCAAGTTGCTAAATATAGTAGTATCGCTGTCATCTTTAAATAATAATAATGAAGACCAAAAATGGTCTGTTTTTTCAACTTCAGTTATATATTTAGAAAAATCATAAGTTACCAATAGTCGCCATTGGTCATCTAAAACTTGAATTTGGTCTTCTAAATTTGGATCAATAATCCTTGGAAAGTTAGAAATTAGTTTTACAAGTGATGGTACTTTTTCATGAGTAGCATATGCCAATGCATTTGTAGGACTGAAGATGTAAAGGTGAGGTAATATTTTATCAGAAAAATCATACCTTTTTTTTATTTGAATACAACCTTCTACAAGGAAATTTGAACATCGCTCATAAAAGTCGCATAACAGATCTGGCCTTTTGGTAATCTCCGGTTTACTGATGAAATTAATCACTTTAACACCTTTATAAAATAAAAATGATCAATAAGTTTAAGTATAAGTTTAAGTGTAATTTTATATTTCTTACCTAAATATATATCTTTAGATTGAAGATAATATTTTCTATCAGTTATATTTATTTCTTCTGGAGGTGTGTGCATAACGTAAGAGCTTTGCATGAAACATAGTAGCAAATCTTTATAAGCAGCCATTATTCGTTCATGTAATTTATCCAATATGACCTTTTCAGATTGAAAATATTTATTTAGTAATGTGAATTTAGGCAAAACCCATTCCATAAATAGATAAAAAGCTTTTGTAAATGGGTCGTTAAGTTGCTCACAAATAATTCTAGTTGATGCTAATTTTTCACTCAACCATTTGTCATTAAAGAATAATCTAAGAGCATCCCATTGCTCTATGATTCTATTAACCACAGATAATAATGATAACCACCTTGTAGCTGAAGGATGCAATATTTTATGGTCTTGTAAGTCAAGAAATGACTGAAATTGATACAATTGGCTTTGCCGTTTTGAGCTATGACTGAAAAAGTTATAAATTTGACGAACCAAGTCTTCACATCTTGTAGGTAACTTTTTGCAGGCTTCACTACATGCAAGATGTAAACTATGACATATACATTTCATTAAATATACACCAGGAAAATTTAATTTCATTTTTTGTGATACGGAGTTATGAGCTCCAAACATAGTATTGCAACCATCCGAACCAAATCCGATTATATTTAAAAGTGGTATGGCATGTTGAGTAAATGTTTTAATACATGTATCAAATAAATTTTGTGCAGTTGCTCCTTTATCTTCAGAGATGGTTTTGTCATGTAATTGAACTAAGTCCCAAAAACGACTAACAATTTCATTTTGATTAGGACAGTAAAATCTCACAATTATACACATGGTAGACGAACAGGAAATATCAGTAGACTCATCTATCATCACAGAGAATTTTGTATTTTTTAAAGTATCTATTAAACTATTTTTGGTAAATGGTGAAATAACATTAGTAACAACAGCAGTAGCTTTAGTTCGCTTAAGTTTAATATTTTGACATATTTGTGAATCAGGAAAAATACTTTTAAGTAGACTGTCGAGATGTTCCGTGGCATTAAAAGCAATATTATGCTCTACTAAAAATGCACACAATTTAATTTCAGCGAATTTTACATTATCATCTAATAATGTAGATTCATTTGATAAAAATGATTCTTTAATAATATTTCTAGTATCTCTAATATTTTGTTTATGTTTTTTTCCCTGGCTATGATTTTTTATAACTAGTATCCTAATATCGGATGTCATAATAACATTGCATTTCGAACAACAAGCTTTATACTCATCACTATCAGGTCTTAACCAATTTTTGAATTCTGGTTTAGTTACCCAACTTTTTTTGAATTTTTGTTTTCGATGCTTCCCTTTTTCTGCTCTTTTCAGTTCACCACGAATCGATCTTTTATACTTCGGAGTTGTACATCTAGCATTTTCTTCTTCCTCGTCAGAAATTGGAGTTGAATTATTTAAAATCTAAAAGATTTAAAAGTTTCAATGAAAAAATAAATATTTTAAAATTGTTGAAAATAGTTTTCATACTTGCTGAATTTCCAAAGTTTGGTCTTCATTTGAACTTTCGATGTTCGTTTTAGCATTTGATTTCTTAACAAAATATGAGAAGACACTGATCAGAATTTTATTAAAATAACTATACAATAAACAGTTAATACTTACCAAAAGAAATCTATCCATGTTCAAAACATAATAAAATAATTAAGCACAATTTAATATTTATTAGTTTATTACTCAAGTCTCAAACGTCAGTACGAGTACGTCAAACACACACGAGTCCACATTACACGACACGCGTTTTAATGATATAACCCAACTATGTTGGTATTTAATACTTATATTATATATATTTATTTATATAAAGTACCACAGAATAGATTTAATCTATTCTGTGGTGTTTATGCCGTTTATGGCTATGTTATCGTTATTTTATCTATATAGTATTAAAGTGTAACCTAAATACTTGTAACCATAGACAATTATGAAAATATAAAGTCTGGAAATTATTTTTATTTTAAGAATTTGAAAATTATCGTATTTTTGCGTACGATACTGAAGTTGCTATCGTACATCGTATTTGACCTAAAATTATCGTACAAATACGATATATATCGTACGATTGGCAACACTGGTTCGACGGTTAACGCAAGAGAGCCCGACCGCCGACGGCCGGTACTCGTTCGGCACGACCTGTCTTCCTGTCCTGCCTAGCCTTTGGGGCGTTGGTGGGAGAGTCGACAGAACCGTCTTGTCGTCATCCGTGATGGCGGTTGATAAAGGTGCAGACCGATCGCTGCGATGCCTGTACTTTGTACTGGCAGCCGTTGCGTACCGTGCCAAGTACATTGAACGTGAAACTGATTCTGAAACGTCTGAAACGGAAATTAAAATGGATCTTTCTATTGATTCTAATGGTATTTTTATATATTTTTTTATTAATTCCATTTAACTTATGTAATTGTTTAGTTTTAACTTTTAAGTTTATAAATATAATTATTTTTAAATAACTCTTCATTTAAAAATACAATTTCAAAAAACCACTATATAAGAACTAGTATGATTTAAAAAAAAACTAAATATTTTATAATTACTTAGAGATGACCTAAAATAGGGTAATAGAAACTGTAATTAAATATTTATACAGTATTTATTTAAATAAATATATTAAACATTTTATGAGTAATTGGATAATTTTTAGAAAAGTAGGTATTTGTTTAATTATTAAAAATAACTAATGAATCAATATAATAATAATAATAATAATTATCATTATATTCTATAAATTTAACAATTTTTTTTTTTTAATATTTCAATATGACCAGATAAAGAGTTGGATTTAAAAGAATTATTAGAGTTTCCAATGAATAAAAGATATTTTTAAAAATAACAGTTAAAAATTTAAAAAAATTAAATAAAAATATTGTATCGGTTTAAATTGTTTTTTTTTTCTTTTTTTTTTTGCAATGTGATGTAACCACTGTATAATTACAACATTACACGTTTTCTTAAAAAAACTATCTTCTTCTTCATCAGCTTAGCGGTCCATTCAGGACCATCGCTGCCATCAAAATTTCTCTCCACTTCTCTCTCTGATATGCTGTTTCTAAAGTTGCGTCCTGGTCTATCATTTTTATATCTTTGGCAACTACGTCAATCCATCGGGTTTTGGGTCGTCCTAGGGGTCTCGTTTGGTTTATTTTATTGATAAGTACATTTTTAATTAATTGTCCATCAGCCCTCCATACATGTCCGAACCATTCTAGTCGTTTTTTCCTAATAAAGTAGAGTATATCTGGCTTATTATAAAGAGACTTTATATTTTCGTTGCTTCTTCTTTCGTATGTCTGTGTTTCTGGGTTGAAGATTGGTCCATAAATGGTTCGTAACACTTTCCTTTCGAACGTGATAAGTCTTCTGCTATCACCTTTAGTTAACGACCAGGTTTCACAGGCGTATGTTATCACAGGTCGAAGGTAGCTATGATATAGTAGTATCTTTGATCCTCTCGATAACAGCTTAGACCTCAAGAGTTTGATAATACTGAAGTAACATCTATTTCCACTAGTGATCCGTTCATTTATTTCTATATGCATATCATTTTTGTTGTTGATGTTTACGCCTAAATACTTAAAATTATCAACTTTTTCAAATTTATAATTATCTACTACTATGGAATCTATATTTGGTGGTCTTCTCGATACGACCATATACTTAGTTTTCCCCTCATTTACATGTAATCCTATTCCTTTACTTGCATTTATGAGTTTAGATGTTGAGTTGATGATTTCCTCCTTGGTTTCACCCATCAGTACAATGTCATCTGCATAGGCTAATCTAACTTGTTCATTGCTTATCTCCATTCTTCTGTCATCGTTTGTGTCTCTAATTATTTTTTCGAGGGCTAAGTTAAATAGAGCAGGTGACAACGCGTCCCCTTGTTTAAGGCCAGATTCGACTTCAAAAGGATCTGAGATGCCTTGCATATAACACACTCTGCATAGTGTTTTTTCGTAACATGCTTTTATTAGGTTCACATACTTTTTGGGTATTCCTAAAAATACCAATGCTTTCCAAAGCTCTTCTCTGTCTACACTATCGTACGCCTGCTTGTAATCCACAAAGACTAGATGCAGGTCCTTTCCAAATTCGTAGTATTTTGACATTAATTGTCTTAGCGTGAAAACATGGTCTGTTGTGGATTTTCCTCTCCTAAACCCGCATTGGCAATTCCCAACTATTTCTTCAACATAAGGGTTTAACCTTTCTAATATCAGTGTTGTCAGAATTTTATAGCATGTGTCCAGTAGCGAAATTCCTCTATAGTTCTCAGTTTTAGTAGGGTTGCCTTTTTTAAATATTGGGCATATAATTGCAGTTTTCCATTCTTCCGGGATTGTCTCAGTTTTCCATATTGTTTTAATAACTTCTGTAATTTTGCTCGCCAGCATCGTACCACCTTTTTTAAGTAATTCCGCTACTATGCTGTTTTCACCTGGGGCTTTGTTATTTTTAAGCTTCTTAATCAGATTAACAATTTCTTCGTATTTGGGAGCGTCTATATCTATTTCTGCTGTTAGGCAGTCCTCGCTTGGATTTAAAACCTGCCTTATTGAGGGTCGGTTCAGGAGGTCTTCAAAATGTTCCTTGAATTGGTTAATTACTTGTCTTTCTTCTGTGATCATAGTTCCCATACCGTCCACTAAGATCCTTGTTTGTGGTTTAAAGCCAACTTTTACTTCCCCGGTCATTTTGAAAAACTTTTTTGCGTTGTATCTATTGGTTTTATTTCTTCTATTTCTCTTTTCGTTTAGACGTTTCTCTCTCCTTAACGCTTTATTTGTCAATTTCTTTGTTTTTCATATTCTCTTATGCACTCGTCTGATGTATTTTGTAGTGCTTTTTTCCTTAATTCGTTTCTTCTGATAACTGCATTCTTACATAAATCGTTGAACCGGTTTTAAAAAAACTATAAAGAAATAAAATATTATTTTGTTTGATCATAACTTATGGTTAGGTTAAAAAAATATATATATACTCTAAATATTCTTTTATCTTTTACTATAATATTCCCACTTTTAATATTTATTTTATTATAAGAGTATTCAATTGTCAATTCGTTTTCAAATCCAGGTTTTATCAATACGAGCAGTGACGATTTTGACAGTAGTGACGAATCAGAAATATGTGAAATTGAAAGTAATTCTACAACTAATGAAGTAATATCAGCTCCTAATCCTACTTATAACTCGAATGATAAAATAATATCTGGACCAGGAGATCTTTCTCAGATATTGGAAAATGGACCAAATCAACCTAAATTGGTATGTTTTCCCAAAACAAAGTATGGTAATCGGATGAGACATTTTTCTCTAAGTTAGTATAAAATATATAATTGTATTGAGTATAGTATCATCAACGACTCTATTTTCTGTTTTCCGTGTCGATTTTTTTTAAAGAATAATAGAGAAAAATCTATTTTTGTGAATGAAGGTTACAATAACTGGAAAAATGCATTGAGTAGTAATAGTGGTTTAAAAAAACACCATATGAGTAATGATCATAAAACTTCCCATGCAATGTGGACATCTTATTTAGATATGAAAAAATCAGGTAATATATCTGTGGCCTCTCTAATAAATGATGGACATTTGAAGCTAGTAAAAGAGAACCGTAAATTTTTTAAGTCAATAGGAAGGGTTTTGTTGTATACAGCAGTACAAGGCATAGCTCAAAGAGGTGACAATGAAGGAGAAAGCAGCCTCAATCGTGGAAATTTTGTAGAATTTTTGAACCTTATGGAAAATTTTAATGATAAATTTAAATCAAAAAGAAGATCATTACCAAATAACGCCAAGTACACCAGTCCACAGATTCAAAATGAAATGTTGTCAATTTTTAATGATATGATCCAAGCTATAATAAGTGATGAGCTACAAAAGTCTCAATATTTTTCTATTATAGTAGATGAAACAAAAGACATAAGCAAAACAGAGCAGATATCAGTAGTTATAAGATACTTCTTAAATGGTGTAATTTATGAGCGTTTTATGGGCTACCGAGCAGCTGAGTCATTATGCGTTAAATCTCTTCTTGTATATTGTGGCGACGTGAACAATACACAACGAGCCGCCCAAATTATTTACGATGTCGACAGCGTACAATAGGAAAAACCCATGTTCTAGAATATTCCACGATGGTCTCGCTAGAGTATACTCGGGGATATTCTAGAACAAAGCGGAGCCTATAAATACCAGCTGATCAGATGCTCAATTTTCATTCCGTCAGTGACTACGTATCGCGACTTACCGTGTTATTCAGTTCGCAGTAATATTGTACGCGTAATTGGTATTTGTTTGTTATATTTCATTCTTGTACATACATATCACAGTAATATAGTGCTTAATATTTTATAAATTGTGAGTGATTATTTATTACCATAAACCACAAATTGGTGACCTCGACGTGATGGAAAACAATGAATCGTCAGTAGCCAGAGTCGCGGTGAAAATTCCCGAGTTCATTTCTTCGGATCCCGAACTTTGGTTCGCCATGGTCGAGGGAAGTTTTGCCAGCGCAGGTATCAAGATCGACAGTACGAAATTTGGGTATGTTGTCGGCGCATTACACCCAAATATGCGGTTGAAGTGAAAGATATCATAATGGCACCACCATCGGAAAACAGGTACGTAAAAATTAAACAAGAATTGGTCAAACGTCTCAGCGCATCCCAAGAAGAAAAAACTCGCCAACTATTGGAACGGGTCGAAATGGGTGATAGAAAACCATCGCAATTTTTACGCCATCTTCAAAGCCTAGCTGACACCTCCATTCCGGAAACACTGTTAAAAACGCTGTGGATGGGCCGACTACCGAAAAGTATTCAGGTAGCGCTGGCGATCGTCAAGGACTGCAAACTCGAGGACCTTGCAACACACGCAGATAATATTGCAGACGCGTCTGGTCCTATGCTACCTCAGATCGCGGAATCAACTGTGAGTAGTACTCTGGAAGCTACGTTAAATCTTAAGCTTTCACAGCTAGCGCTAGGGATTAATCAGGAAATCACGGCGCTGAGAAAAGAAATCGCTGAGATCAACACCCGTCCTGCACGTGGGCGAAGCCCCGATCCTAGTGCCCATCGTTCAAGATCTCGATCACGAAGTCGTAATTCACACGGTGTCAATGGAATCTGTTGGTATCACTGGCGTTTTGGATCCAACTCCCAGAAATGTGTAAAGCCATGTACATATAAGTCGGAAAACTAGAAAGGCAATCACTGATGGCGGCCAGTGAGCCAATGCCATTTCCACGCCGCCTATTTCTAACCGATCGTGTCTCACGAATACAATTTCTTATTGACACTGGAGCCGATTTATGTGTATACCCACGCAGTGTGGTTCAAGGTCAACGAGATAAATCGGACTACTCCCTATCAGCAGCCAACGGGACGACCATTGCTACGTACGGAACTATTACACTTGCTCTTGATTTCGGACTTCGTCGAGTTTTCACTTGGAGATTTGTGGTCGCGGATGTATCCAAGCCTATCATTGGTGTGGATTTTTTAAACCATTATAATCTTCTGGTAGATATACGTAATCAACGTCTCTTGGACGGTCTCACGCAACTCACTGTACAGGGTCAAGCTGCGAAATGCGACATACAATCCATCAAAACAGTTGTCGGAACGACAAGGTACCATGACTTATTACAGGAGTATCCTGAGATAACCCGACCTGTTGGAGTAATCAAGGACATCAAACACAACACCAAACATTACATCCAGACGACACCAGGATCTCCCGTCGCGTGTAAACCAAGGCGTCTAGCCCCTGACAAACTCAAGGGAGCCAAAAAGGAGTTTGAGACTATGCTAAATTTGGGTATAGCTCGACCTTCTAAAAGCCCTTGGTCTTCACCACTCCACCTGGTTTCAAAGAACACTACGGACGCATGGCGACTCTGTGGAGATTATCGTGCACTTAATACTCGAACTATCCCAGACCGCTACCCAGTTCGTCACATCCAGGATTTCACACACTTCCTTCACGGAAAAAACATTTTCTCAACAATCGATCTGGTAAGAGCCTATAATCAAATTCCTGTAGCAGAGGAAGATATCAATAAAACGGCCATAATAACACCATTTGGACTTTTCGAGTTTCCTTTATGTCTTTCGGACTCAGAAACGCAGCTCAGACGTTCCAACGTTTTATTGACGAAGTACTCCGTGGACTTGAGTTTTGTTTCAGTTATATCGATGATATACTGGTAGCTTCTACTTCTGAAGAAGAACATATCAAGCACTTACAGATCATTTTCAATCGGTTACGTGAATACTCTCTAGTAATCAACCCTTCCAAGTGCGTTTTCGGACAAAAAGAAGTCAAATTCCTAGGTTACCTTATTTCCACAGATGGCACACGTCCTTTACCTGACAGAATCGACGACATCTTGAAATACAAGAAACCGACATCAGCAAAAGGGTTACGACAGTTCCTGGGTATGATAAACTTCTATCGACGTTTTATACCCGGAGCTTCAGAAGCACAAGCACCATTGAACGTCTTACTGGTTCCCAATCTCAAAGGCAAAACTCCTATCAACTGGACACCTGAAGCTACTGCTGCTTTCGAAAATTGTAAAGAGAAACTTGCCTCAGCCACGTTACTTGCTCATCCTCGCGACAATGCACCATTGGCCATTGTAAGTGATGCTTCTGACACCGCAGTGGGCGCGACTCTCCAACAATTCGTCAACACGGGATGGCAGCCTCTCGCATTCTTTTCAAAAAAACTTTCAGTAACTGAATCTAAATACGGAGCCTACGATCGTGAACTCCTTGCTATCTATCTTGCTGTCAAACATTTTCGACACATGGTAGAAACTCGCAATTTTACCATTTTCACTGACCACAAACCCATCACTTTCGCCTTTCAGCAGAAACTTGAAAAGTGCTCACCACGCCAATTTCGTCACCTAGATTATATCTCACAGTTTACTACAGACATAAGATATGTGCCAGGTAAACAGAACATCGTGGCCGACGCTCTCTCTCGAGTGGAAGTTCTTTCGGATACACTGGATTATACTGCCCTGGCTAAATCTCAACAAGAAGACGACGAATTAAAAACGTATTTACGGAGTGACACTGGACTACAGCTTAAGCAAATTCAAATGCCCGGCATGGATGTTCCTGTGTTTTGCGACACCATGACACCAACCGCCCGACCTTTTATTACAAAATCTTTTCGACGTGCTGCTTTTAATACTGTCCATCGTCTTTCACATCCAGGCATAAAAGCCACTACCAAGTTGGTAACACAACGGTTTGTATGGCCTTCTATCAACAAGGACTGTAAACAATGGGCCCGAGCATGCATCGAGTGTCAACGAGCTAAAATAACACGTCATGTTTCAGCACCACTTGGTTCATTCCCTCAACCATCACAAAGATTCGAACATGTACATTTAGACCTCATCATTATGCCATATTCAGAAGGATTCCGCTACTGCCTTACGTGTATCGATAGATTTACTCGATGGCCGGAAGTGATACCTTTGGAGAACCAAGAAGCAGAGACTGTCGCCCGAGCATTTTATACACATTGGATTTCAAGATTTGGTACACCTCTTATTATAACGACTGATCAAGGGAGACAATTCGAATCAAACCTTTTCAAGTATCTAGGATATTTGACTGGTACAAATCACCTTAGGACTACGGCCTACCACCCTTCAGCAAACGGTATGGTAGAACGAAGCCATCGACAGCTTAAGGCCGCTATCAAATGTCACCAGAACAAACGGTGGACTGAAATACTCCCAACAGTCTTATTAGGCATACGAGCAGCTTGGCGCGAGGATCTGAAGTCCACATCCGCAGAACTTGTATTCGGAGAACCACTTCGTCTACCTGGTGAATTTCTCTCAACAAGATCAGATGACGCTAAGTTTGAGAACGCAGCAGAGTTCATCAAGGATCTTCGACACCAGATTCGCCAGATACAACCGGTAAATGGAACCTGCCACGGAGAAAAGAAAAATTTCATATTTAAGGACCTCGCCACCTCCAAACAAGTGTTTATTCGTCATGATGGACCGAAAAACTGTCTACAAATGCCGTACGACGGCCCATACCCAGTTGTAAGTCGCAATCGGAAAACCTTCTGCATTGACGTGAAAGGGAAAAAGATAACAGTGACTATTGATAGACTGAAACCAGCCTACATAATTGCTGATGACATACACGAGGAGGTTAGCTCCAGAAACATGAAACATGCCACACCCGAGTCTATCGCAAATAAGGAACCAAAAACAGAAGAACCGACACCAGAAACAAAAGACAGGAAAACGCGTTCCGGTAGAAGAGTCCATTTCCCCGAACGTCTTCAAATAAGTTCCTGCTGACTCCATCACTGGTAGGGGGGTGATGTGGCGACGTGAACAATACACAACGAGCCGCCCAAATTATTTACGATGTCGACAGCGTACAATAGGAAAAACCCATGTTCTAGAATATTCCACGATGGTCTCGCTAGAGTATACTCGGGGATGTTCTAGAACAAAGCGGAGCCTATAAATACCAGCTGATCAGATGCTCAATTTTCATTCCGTCAGTGACTACGTATCGCGACTTACCGTGTTATTCAGTTCGCAGTAATATTGTACGCGTAATTGGTATTTGTTTGTTATATTTCATTCTTGTACATACATATCACAGTAATATAGTGCTTAATATTTTATAAATTGTGAGTGATTATTTATTACCATAAACCACAATATATTAAAGAAATTATTGCCAATAGTAATATTGATATTATGAAATATGTTTCACAAACTTATGATGGGGCCAGTGTAATGAGTGGACGGTTGAATGGGGTTCAAGCATTGTTTCGTGAAGAAGTACCTCAAGCCATTTATGTGCACTGTTATAACCATAGATTTAATCTCATTATATCCGATGTTTGTAAAAATGTAACAAATGTAAAAATGTTTTTTGGTATAGTGGAGAATTTATATATATTTGTATCTGGTTCTTCTGTACATGCAAAATTTGTTAAAATTCAAAAAGATATGAAATACAAATCTATTATTGAGCTAAAAAGAGTATGCTTGACACGATGGACAGCACAGGTATTTGCTTGTATTTCATTAAAAAAAGTATTGAGTCCTCTTCTGGTTTTATTAAACAATTTAATTAATGAAAAGAGTGATAGAGAAGCTGAGTCAAAAGGATTACTTCATTTGATAGATTTCAACTTCATCTTTAATTTGGTTATGTTCTGTTATATATTAGGACTATTTACAGAATGTAAATGCAGAAATGGCTGAAAGTTTAACTTTAATTTCATCAATAAAAACTGTTTTTCAAAGTATGAGAGATAATAGTATAAGTGACTCGAAAATTAATGTCACTTTCAATACACTTTATACTGAAGCTACTAATATTAGTAAAGAAAACAATATAACAATACCTATTCAAAATTCAAATAAGAACAATAGAACAAAAAAAATCCCAGAAAAGTTTCGGCAGTTTATTCTTACAGAAGAAAGTTCTTTAGAAAAACAGAAATTCATTTCAAAGTCTGATTTGAAACTTAATTTATTTTTACCAATATTAGATTACATAATTAATGAACTTAACAAACGATTTACAAATAATACAAATATACTATCTTCTATATCTTATTTGCATCCACAAAATGAAAATTTTTTAAATTATGAACAATTAAAACCTTTGGCCCTTCACTACAATATAGATTTAGAAATGTTCCTGTCAGAAATTAAAATACTACCTACAACTATAAAGAAATATGAAATCCAAAATAATACAAAAATTAAAAGCTTAATGAATCTGGTCGATCTCCTTGAAAAATATAAAATAGTATTTAATGAAACTTATAAATTAACCATTCTATCAATCACTATTCCAGTATCCAGCGCAGCATGTGAAAGAACTTTTTCATTTCTAAGAAGATTAAAAAATTATATGCGAAATTGTATGTCAAATGACCGACTCGTCAGTTTGTCAAGTATTTGTATAGAAAAAAAAATTGCCAAAAGTTTGGACCTAGATGAATTTGTTAATAGATTCTCTATTAAACATAAAAATAGAAAAATACTGTTATATTAGAACATAAATTATATTAATTGTATTTAATTTAAAGATTATGTCTATATATTGAATATTTGAATTTTATTATTATTAATTATTATGATTATTAAAAGCATTATTTGTATTTGATTTTTATTTATGTATTTTATCAATTTTTTTTTTATTACACTTATTAGTGTATACTTACCTATTATTGGCATAATGATAAACTATGGTATCATTATGTTATATACTTATATATTTATAGTAATTATATTCTGATAACTACCTTTTTATAATATAAAAAGGGCCCACTCCTACAAGGTACAAGGTAATATATTTAGGTAGGGGGCCCATCTAACATTGGCCCACCTAGTGAATATTTTCTTACCACGTGCCTGATGTTACACTATTAAAATTGAAAAGTTATTGGAAAATAAGCCCCGCTAAAAAGTAATTTCCATACGATATTTTCCGCGTTATTAAAACTAAGTAGATAATATGAGGGTAATAACAAAACCTAAGAATCTAGGGCATTAAATTAAAATTAATTTTTGATTCCAAAATTGTTATAATAATCAACAATCAGTTTCAAATAAAAATAATAATGAATATTACATTTAAATATTTAATATTTATTATTGATTCAATGTATTCAAATGTATATTTAACAGTTACCGCAGGCGCGTAGCCAGGATTTTCTCATGGGGGGGGGGGGTTTGCCAAAATTAGTTGGTAAACTTACCTATATTTATATAAATCCCTAAAAGGTTAGCATTATTCCATTTCCACAGACATTTTTTAACACGAATGTTTTAAATATAAATAACTTAAGCATTGACATTATGGGTACTATATTTACTAATATAAGGATTTATAATTTATACTATATACCTTTTAACTAATTAAAGTATAAAGTATGTTAGGTTAGTATGTAAATGATAATTTAACAAATTAATCAAAAATTATTAACACATTGTACCACTATAGACAAAAATACCACCGCGTAGATAACTAACTACGTCCGCCCGATAGATGTTAATCGCAATTATCAACAGTGTTGTGCACAGATAACTTTAAAATTATCTAGATAAAATAACAGATAATGCGTTGAAAATTTATGTAGATGAGATAAATAGATAACACTTACAATATTTATCTAGGTAATAAATAAAAGATAACTACATTTATCTAGATAAAAAAACAGATAATTAATATTTAATATTGTAGATCCGATGATAGTAATAATAATTTGGTTGGGTGTTTTTCTTTTTCTTCCCAAGTTAGGATTTCCGAGTCAAAAGTGTATTTTATAATGAAGAAAAAACTAAAAAACTGAGAAAATAGTTAAAACTATTATTCTGTACCTAATCTGCTTTTTTAAAAATTAAGATTACTTAAATGTAAATAAAATACTATATTGTTCAAAATTGTCACAGAATTTTGTCTATAAAATATATTTAAATAGTTAAGAATATATAATAAAACATCAGAAAGACATAGAAAAACATCATTAAGTACTTTATAAAAATTAAAACTATACTTATTTATTTTTGACGTAGTTATAAAATATGTTTTGTTATGTTTATGCAAGTAATTAAAATAATTTTAATAGTTATACCAAAACTTAACATGTACAAAATTTAATTAATGTCAAAATAAATACAATTATACATTAAATTTGTTAGATTTTAAACACATTAACATCTCAAACGTCTTGTCACTCAAACGATTCCTTCTCGGAGTTAAAATTTGAGTCCCATAGCTAAAAAGCCTTTCAACTGGTGCTTAAGATGGTAATGTAGTATTGTATTTTAAAAATATATGTTTTACTATTGGATAATGGTCTAGAATTATTAAATCTTTTCCATTTTTCTTTTTGGAATTCAAGTAAGATAATCCTTGTACACTAGCCAAGTTTCCGCATTTATGCCGATTGGAACTTTCTGATGGTGATGTACTTAGTTGAGAATTGGAAATTGGCATATAAAATTCATCACCACTATCATTGTCTGTTGTAGAAGGTCCAGTTTCAGTATTCATAATAGAACTAACTTCATTGCATTCTAACAGAAATAAATTTTTACAAATTTCAGAGAACTGAGAAGGCATCCAATTGAGTTTAAATTTTGGAAGGGTCATTGACGACAATATATATGGCTTACTTTTTGGATCATTTAAATAAAAAAAAAATAAATAAATAAAAGAGTATCGTTTTTCAAGACCTTTTATAATAGATAAAGACAATGGATTACAATAGGTCAAATGGCTTTGGTTTAATAATAAATGTCTAATTGCTATAATAGTTGGAGCAACATAACCAAGGTAACAGGATTTTTCACCTTGCAGTTTATCCAAAGCTGTTGTCAAAGGCTGCATAACTTTAATGCATTCTTCCAAAAAAATCCATTCTGTTGTTTTTCATTGACTCAGCTTCAATTTTTCAAAGCACTCAATTATTTTTTCACGGCAAATCATAATTTTTTTAATCGCATCATAAAATGAATTCCATCGAGTTATTATGGGTAACGGGAATTTACACATACATATATTAAAAACTACATCCGATGCCATTGTACTCCTGCTTACTAAATTCCAGAAAGCTGTCAATTTACCAAAAGCAGATCTAGATAACATTTTGTATTGTTTATTAGTAATTTTTGAAGTATCAATGGTAGCAACTAAATTAAGAGTGTGTGCAGAGCATGTTATATGATTAGAAAGGATTATATCTAAATCATCATTGTCTTCAAAATATTCATTATAGTTGTTGGAAGCAATAGTTAAAATATCAGAAACATTTACTACATCTATAATACCATCCGATCCATTTTCAATATCATTTTGTAAAAATTCAGATTCTAGTTCAAAATTGTGTTTTGATATAATAAATATGATAAAATAGTATTTTGGTCGAAAGCATCCATCAATATATTAATATTTTGAGCATCTAAAGTGACATTATTTTTTGAAACTGTTTCAGGCGGTACAAATTGTTGTGCATAAACACAAAAGGCTTTACCAAAATTACTGGCATTGTCAGTAACTGTATGTTTTATTTTTGTGACATTAATTTTATAACTATTCATAACTTAAGAAATACATTTAGCAATGTTTGAATAATTATGGCTTCCTTCTATTCGTTGACATGCTCTAGAACGTATGAAAATCGTTTGTATGATTTTTCTTCTATGTAATGCAGTGTCATTCCTAAATAACTTTTATTTAATGAACTCCATATATCTGTAGTAATACATACATACATTTTCTCAGAAATTAAATTTGTTAAGTCAGTTACATATGTTTTGTACTTGTTTAATAGCTGATTACTAATGGCTCTCCTATCAGGTACAAAATTGTCACTAGTCAGGCCAATAATTAGTGCTCGAAACGAAGGTTTTTCACATGTTGAAATCGGCTTCATCTCTTCTACAATATAGTTGAAAACCAATTCAGTAACCTGAAATAATTTTATATTATTTATTTATGAAATAATAGTAAACCAAAAAAATAAAATGATAAAAAAGTTGTAATTTAGTAACTTTTAGATAGTTACATAGTTGAATTCCATTTATTAAAATTTTAAATTAAATTTAGTAGCAAATTAATATAACATGACATTATGTTTTTACATTTTAAATAATATTTAAAATTTATTTATTTTATTTTATTTTTTTTATATTTAATACTTAAGATGCAACACCAGATATCTCACATTTTGGTCAAATTAAGTTAGCAACACTGTCTTATTAAAAATTTCTTGCGGAATCTACTGAAATTTTCAGTTTTAAGATAAAAATAATAGATAACGCACTAATCAAAAAAACGATAACAGACGCCATCTAAAATGTTTTTGTAACAGTGGCTATCTCAGTATTTATCATGTCTACACCAGCTGTAACAATGAGTTCCGCCGAAGGTAAGCGTATTTCCCTTAATATTTTATGTTTGTATTGAAGTTTGAACTTAATTAATACATCTATTTTAGGATTAGATATAACACACTATTAATTTAGAAAAACATCTTAGTTTAACACAGAAAATAACGTCTTGCTAAAAATGTGGTTTAGATAGCCAGTGTTTTACATTTAAGTTTAATGAGATAGCCACTGTTGTTAAATAGATTAGACTGTACATTCTAAACATGACTACACAATAATATTATAAACTTATACAATATAAATAGTTACAATTAATGTACATCAATACAAATTTGAAACGAGTTAAAAAATAATAATAATAATAATAATATTAGGTATAATATTAATAATATTATTATTATTTAATATTAATTTTTAACTCGTTTCGAATTTGTATTGATTAATATACCTAACATAATATTATTAAAATATTTTTATTTTAAATGTTTTTATAGTTTATACAAGCAGATTAGAAAAATGTGTAGTTACCATAACAAAAATAAATAAAATATTTTAGTTATATTATTATATTATTATTTATTAATGTTATATTTCCCTCAATTGTAATATTTTCTTATAGACATGGTGAGTGATAGTGATTCATATTATGGTACAGATGATCTGTTCACTATAGACGAAATATTTGATTGTTTGAATGAAGTAGGAGGCAGAAACTCAGTAATAAAAAAGAATTTACACGTAAAAGCAAAAAATAACAACAAAAATAAAATTAATAATATCATAAATAATGGAAATAATATATTATTATCCAATAATTCTGTTTAACCTCAAACATCTAACAAAATGATTAGTTCTGATGACTCAAATTTGGAAAACTTGGACATTCTTTATTTGGAAAATGGAATTCTTAAAGAATTTGATGACCTTACTAATATTAATGTATCAATTAATCAAGACTGTCAAACTAGTTTTTATTCTCATATTTCTATAACCAACGATAAGCTTTCTAATACTGAAGTTCCTATACTTGAAGAAAATCCACCAGCTGATGAAATGCACATTGACAATAACCCAATTAACATAGAGTCTTATAATGTCCTCAGAGAAAGGAAGAGAGTTGCAAAACCGGAAACATGGACTCGTGGTAAAGCACAAATGAATAGAATGCGAGGAGAATCTTATGTAGGTTTTAGGAGGGCAGATGCAAAGAGTACAAATAAAATAATTCAAGATGTTCAACGAGCCACTCGGGTTATGGGGCCTCCTTGTCAATCGCCAGTCTGCAAAAAATGGATAACTAGGCTTTGTGATTCTGTAAGTGAAGAAGATCGTCATATTCTATTCAACGACTTTTGGAAAAATATGTCTTGGGATTCCAAGAGAATGTACGTTTGTTCGACGGTTGAAATCAAAGAAACAAAACAAAAAACTACAGGAAACACTCATTCAAAAAGAAATTCTAGCTACTTCTATTATCTGAAAGTTCATGACAAAAGAGTACCAGTTTGCCAATTAATGTACCTTCAGACATTTGGTTTAAAAAAAATCTGAAGTTCACTATTGGCTCGCAAATTTCCATCAAAATAATATGCCAGTGAAAAAAATGTCAACCCGTTTTCCGCAAGAAAATGAAGAAGATTGTGAGGAGGCCGATTTATTTGTTAATGTAGATCTCACATCAACAACTAACTCTCCAATAATGAAAAAAAGATCGGACCAACAGCTTCTAACGTTGATCAGCTTTTTCGATAATCTGCCAACACTACCATCCCATTATTGTAGGAAAAATTCGAAGAAGCTTTTCTTGCAAACTGACATAAAATCTTGGAGTCAATTGTATGAAATGTACAAAACTAAATGCTTGGAAAATTTTGAAGCACCCATGTCAAGGTTTTCATTTGATAAAATAAAGAGAGAGAAGAATATTGAAATATTCATCCCTAAAAAGGACAAGTGTGACATTTGTTTCAGTTACGAGAATAAGCAGGTTTCTGAAGAGATATATTTAAAGCATCTGGCCAAGAAAGAAGCTGCACGTAACGAAAAACATAACGACAAAGTTGCTGCTCAAAATGAACAATGTCACACTATATGTTGCGATTTAATGGCCGTTCAAACTGTGCCCTATATTAAAGCTAGTGCAGCATACTATAAATTAAAATTAACAGCCCACAACTATACAGTGTATGACTTAACAACACACGATGCAATGGCGTATTGGTTTGATGAAACACAGACCTCACTTAGCGCTACCACATTTGCATCGTGCCTCTGTGATTATATCAATGAGTTATTAAACAAGTCATTAAAAACTGTAATCATATATTCAGACGGGTGCTGTCATCAGAATTGAAATTCAGTGCTCTCAAATGCACTACTACATTTAAGTATGTCTAAAAAGGTAACGATCATACAAAAGTATTTGGAAAAAGGACACACTCAAATGGAGTGTGATAGTGTACAGCACTATAGAACGCCAGTACAAAAACGTTGATGTGTATCTGCCTAGTCAGTTCGTAGTTCATTCAATAACTGCAAGAAAACTTCCTATTCCATATCGTGCAAAATTGTTGAACTACAGTTTCTTTAAAAATTACAGTCAAAACATGATATACAGTTCTATACGTCCTGGAAGAAGCTCTGATGATCCGACTGTAACTGATTTACGTATGCTACAGTATGAAGTATGAACCTAATGGAATTATATATTACAAGCTCAATTTCGATAATGAATTAAAAGAACTACCAGGCAGGCCAAAAAAAATGCAAGCAATATCTTCATTTCCAAACTTGTACACTACAGAAGCTAAAATACCCCTTGACAAATGGAATGATTTACAGTTTTTAAAGGAGATGATGCCATCCGATACGCACTCATTTTATGACAATATACCTTGTGAAAATGAAAGCCGAAAAATGTTAAAAAGACAACAGCTAAATAATGAAAAGCACAGGGAGAAAATTTTTTTGGAAACAGAAGGTGCCAAGAAGAAAAAAAAGAAATAACCAAAGTAACAAAAGCAATATCACAAGCAATACTATGTGTATTCATGTATTTAATAGTGATTAAATTGTATTGATTGTTATGTATTTGTTATTAATTAAAGTAAATTAATAAGCAAAATATTGTGATTTTTAAACTTAGGACTAAAGGAACATTTTTATAATTTTTATATTTTATTTTTTTAGTTTTGTTGTTTATTTATTAAACATTAATATGTTTTTTATGTTAATTAATAAAGTTTAATTTCGTTTCATTTTATTATATTGTTATTTTTTCATAAATCACTTGAAGTGTTACCGAGAACTATTAATATCATAATAGTATTATACAAAAATGCATCTTAAATTATATTGACAACTATATCTATCTAATGTTTACAAACGATAACACAAGCTATCTCAGGAATTTTTTTCGATTAACTTATTTTTAAGGTTTTTAACTTTTTTGAGGTAAAAAAACAACTTAATGATTATAAAACAAATTAAAATATCATTGAAAATCATATTAGTTCCCTTTAAACCAGTTTTATTGCTCTACTGAGAAGTTGAAAAAAATGAGTTATGAGGTGTTGCATCTTAAGTGACGAATATATTAATTATAAATTTAATTTATTTTACATAATTATTAAAAAAACATGTAAAAAATAAATATCTTCAATAAACTTTTGCAATTTTATAGGTAGGGACTTATAATAATTTAAAATTTACTGAATTCAAATAAAGTAAAGTCACAAGTATGAACTTTTTAAATAATATGGTATACATTATTTATATTATTTAGAAACTTCATATTTTTGTTCTACTTTTATTGTAATCAGTACATTTTAAATTATAATAGGTAGGTACTTATAACTTATAAGATCCCAAAAGTTCACTGGAAATATTTTTTTATTGCAATTCATAAATTGTAGCCTGTTGGTAGATACTACACTTCTATACTACTGCAATTTTTAAAAGTTGCATAAAATAAATTAAATTTATAAATATACTTAAAATTTAAAATTATAGATAATAGATATGTTCTATTAATTTTCAACTAGGTACATGTAAATCATATAATTTGAAATTTAAATAAATAGAATTATATTAAAATTATTCATGTATATAGTCATCATAGTAATTAACTAATTATTTGAGAGTTAATTAATAGGTGATGCTAATATGCAAATGCATACTTTTTCTTTTGAACATTTCTTCTTAAATCCTGAGTTTTCAGTAGAATGACATATTGATAATTGTGTTTGCATTGGTTTTGACTGTTTTGATACACTGTTAAACTTAGAAGTAGATTTCTCTACTTTATATGCCTTTATTCAGTCATCAAACCCGGATGCACATGCTATGAAAATATTCAAGAGTATTATTTTATTTAAATTTAAATTATTCAGTAAAATCAGTTATAATGGTAGGTACTATAGGCTATAGCAGAACCTACTGTAGTACCCATAGATAAATAAATACAAAATTCAGTTTTCCTAAAAAACTATTATAGTAAAGTAATTTTAAATAGACTAAATATTACATAATAACTATAAATTATAATATAATCTGCATATTACTCGATAAGGTTTTTTATTTTGGGTATATCTACTTTTATTTTAGGTATTTTAATTTATTCAATGTACTTAATTAAAATAATATAGTACCTATCAGTTATAAACCTTTAACTAGTAATTAGTATAAATATTTTTTAATGTACAAACTAATTCTTTTTTTTACAAAATACATATCATGTAAATACTTTAAAATAATATATTTGCACTTAATTAGTAGTTAGTAATATTAGCTATAACTTATAACTAATCAAATAATACAATTCAATATATTTTGAAATTACACTTACTTTATAGTGACTCAATAAGTTCCCGGTAGAACCTGAGTATGCAATTATTTTTTTAGTGCAGTTTAAACAAGTAACTAACATTTTTGATCCAGTGTTTGAAATCTTCTTAAAAAATTTACTATCTAATAGGTAATTTTCTTTTTCATCAATTGTTGCATTAATTTTAGACGATGTATTATCTTGAATATCTGGTTCGTGTTCACGTTCAGATGGTCCAGGATTGTCGGTTTCAAATTCATTGTCCTCATATTGTCTTTTAAGTGAATGAAAAGATTTTACAAATTTATCCATTTAGAAGTATTTTTTTTTGTAGTACGTTATAAAATGATATCGCATTATTTGTAGTTTAAACTTAAAGACACAAATACATGTAATAAGTATTAACAAGATCACAACATTAAACTTCGGTTGGTAATGAAGAACTATAATATTATAATTTGATACAGCAGTCGCTAATGCTTAATAGAATAATAGATACTCATTAAGACAGTTATCACTAATCAGTATGTATATTTTAATTTTTAATAACTAGAAATAGCTGGTACTATTTTCTCCGTAATTGTGAATACGAATCAAATGTATTATCAATATAAACACAATTAAGTGGCTGTGTCCGTAGACGTTAACGCATAAACTATTTTTAGCTGAAAATGTTTTTTCCCGCAAAGTCGACTACGCCGCATTTTATCGGGCCAACGTTCGTACTCTCTCTCGTACATCACGACAGTCTATAGTCTGTTATTAATTATTATCATAATATTTATTATTATTATGAAACGTGGTGAACCCGAGTAGCAATTTTAATGTTCAATGTCGGTTTCCAATTACCGTGTTAAAAATACGGTGCATACACTGTTTATGAACCGATAACTGAACTTACAACGGTTCACTAAAAGTGTTTTAACATTTTTAATAACCAAAATATTTTTAAATAATTCAATGTCAGTAATACAGACCTTGCACAGTGCTTGCAGTGTGCTGTTAAACCGACATAAAAAGACGGTGCTGTGAAAATGTTCACACACCATAGATATTCATATTCACTGTGTTACAGTACCGTGCAATAGACGGTTCTAGGACCGTACTTAATAATATTGTTGCTCAGTGTCTGGTCGGTGTTACCGGCAATTTATGTATAATAATTTAATAAATAATAACATACAAAATTTAATATAATTTTTATTCTGATTAATGATGATTATAATCGCGCGTTTATAAATTTATAATATTTTTTTTTATATTTATATAAACATGTTATCGGCAGAAGCTATAATTAGCTATATATTAGGTATTTTAGCCTTTTGATCGCTGGCCTAGCTATTATTAGGCGAGCCGCTGCCCGCTGTACAACTGTCAACTTATTATTTGTCCAGGTTTAATCGTCCGACTTTACTGTACTAGTCCCTAGATATATTAAGATTAATTATTACTTGTGGAAACCATAATAATAAATAAAGTATATAGGTAGGTATAGTTTTTGTTATCTATGGTGGAAACTTGGGACGCGGCGCGCTCTCTCTCTGAACGAAGTTATTTATAATAATAATATAATCAATTAATATATTAAATATAAGTTTATTTTATATATTTTGTAGTTTATAAAAATATAGCGGAGTGCTGCTAGCTGTATAGATATTAGTGATATTACATTATTACGTTACTTTAGCTGCGTAAGCACACGTGTGTAGTTGTACTGTTGTGTTTGGCGGTTATAGATATCCTATTATACCGATTACCGACTCCTCGGTAACTCGTTTGTTAATTTGTTGTTTCTGTCCTCATGCAGACATAAATATCATCTATACAGTTGTATTGTACTGATTTTTTGATAAGTGTTCAGTAAAAGTTTATTATACTTGCGTAATTAGCAACGACAACAGCTCAACACGTGTTCGACCGTTCATAATTCAATCAAAATGTAAGTACTTATAATTTATATTCTATAATTTATAGTTTATACACGCTTTATTGTAATACTTGCTATGGTTGGGTATACACTTTGCGTATACTCAAATATTGATTAGTAGTGCGCTGTAGGTACCTATACTCGTTCTATTAGCCACCAAATTAATTACTTAATAAGACAATTGTTGAAACCAGCTACTTATTAGTACCTATTCGAGTTGGATTTGATTAATATAAATCAATGGATTAATAATAAATGGATAGTTTTGATTTGTTGAATGGTCAATGATTGGAAATAATATTTTATTTAGATTTTTAAGGAAAATATTATTTCTCCTATTGTTTAAAATCATTGCTATTAATATAATTTCTCCACTTATCATAGAATCATGACTGCAGTAGTAAAAGTATGAAAAATTGTATCTATATTTTATAGATTTAAAAAAACTGAACATCCCAGACCATAGTGTTTTTATAGGTACATACATTTTTTTTGTATTTGTATTATTATGTATTTTGAAATAATATAATCTGTGCTTCCTCTACTTTAACTACTACCTATAGGGCTACCTGCCTACCTATATTGCCTATTTAAATTATTATCAGTAACTATTAGTAAACTAAGTTCAATCAAATATGTATAGTATATAACAGATAAACTATAGGATGGTAACTTTGCTATTTTAAGATTTGGATTATGTATTAATAAAATGTTAAATTATTATTTATTGAAATACTTAAAATAAGTATATTTATTTCTTAGTTGTATTAAATCATAGGTTGCAATCATAAAAAAACCTTGTTTATAGGTCAAAGTCTACTCGTTATCTCTGTAGGAAAAGGGCTGCATCTTTTATAGATTCAACATTTTTAGCCAATAATGAAGTGAATATTGAGGGTAACCAAAGACTACATCCTTTATTGAACTCACCTTTACCTACTAGTTCACAGCCTATAAGTCCAGTACCTATTCCAGTACTTAATACTGGTTTAAATTTATTTGATTTTAATAGTGAAAATACTTTGAACCACAGTTCTAGTACTAGTAGTATGACTAGTGGTCATAGTAGTTCAGACGAAGACATTGTACATCAGAAATTGATACACAAGATGAGATATTGAAGTAGTTATTGCCAAATGGGCAAATAGAAATAATGTATGTCATTCAGTTTTAGATGACTTATTAGTTTCTTTATCCAAATTCCATTATTTCAAAAATTTACCTAAAGATTCTCGCACGTTATTGCATACTCCAGTCAAAACTGTATTAAAAGATATTAAAGGTGGAGTGTATTATCATTTTGGAATTTCAAATGAAATAGAATATTTAATGAAATTGAAACAAAACCTGCCCAATAAATTGCTATTAGTCGTTGGAATCGATGGACTTCCGATAACAAAAAATCCAGCAAGCCAGTTATGGCCAATTCTTGGCTATTTTACCAATTTAGTTATTGAAAAACCTAGGGTGTTCATAATTGGTGCTTATTATGGACAATCCAAGCCAGATGACTCCAATGAATATTTAGAAGATTTTGTAAATGAATTATGTATCTTAAATGATGTTGGAATAACTATCGAAGGTAAGAAAATTAATATAGTGCTAAAAGCTATCATATGTGATTCTCCGGCTAAAGCTTCTGTTCTCAATATAATCACCATACTGCTAAAAATTCTTGTCATACTATAGGCAAATATGAAAACAATCGGGTTTATTTCCCTGATTTGTCTGCTTCTACGAGGAATCATATTGAATTTATATCTTATTTTGATAAAGATTTTCATTTAGGGGAAACAATTCTGACCAAAATTCCTAATTTTGACTTAATTAATAACATTCCATTTGATTAAATGCATTGTGTATGTATTGGAGTGATGAAAAAAATATTAACGTTTTGGATTGGTGGAGTTAAAAAACATACTTTGGCTCTTCCAAAAAATTTAATTTTAATTTTAGATAAAAAAATTAACACACTTGGACAGTATATCCCACATGAATTCCAAAGAGCACCAAATGAAAATAGCAGAAAACATCCACTTCATGATGCATCTCGGTTAAAAGCTTCTGAATTGAGACAAATATTATTATACACTGGAATGGTAATTTTTTCTGATATATTAAGTAAAGAAATCTATGAGAATTTCATGGAACTCTGTGTAGCCATGAGAATTCTTTCAACAGAAAATATTTCAGAGGAATACACTGAATTTGCCAAATCATTGGTAAATCACTTTGTTGCTTCTTTTGCTAAATTGTATGGAAAATCTTACTTGTCTTCTAATATGCATATAATACAACATTTGGCTGATGATACAAAACAATATGGGCCATTAGATAAATTTTCTGCATTTCCATTCGAAAATTATATGCAACCCTTAAAAAAAAAAATTAAAAGTGGAGTAAAACCACTTCAGCAATTAGTAAGACGGTATACTGAAGATCAAATACTTTTTAAAGATGAAAACCAAAATTCTAATAAAAATTCACTCGGGCCTATCAATTATAGATGCAAATTAAAAAATAGACCAATGACTAATGATGTCTTTGAACCACAGTTCACTGGTTGGAGGATGAAACGCTTTGTTATAAAACTTAATAGTTCTGATAATTGTGTGAAAATGAAGAATAATGATGTGGTACTTATTGAAAATATTGCTTCATCAAAATTAGACACTAATAATATAATGATAATTGGAAGAAAGTTCAATACAATTAAGAAATTTTTTGAAAAGCCTTGTTCTTCAAACTTATTAAATATACATAATGCATCTCAACTTAGTCACCTTCAATCTTGGATTTTAAGTGATATACAAGAAAAATTGATCTGCTTACCACTGATTGATAATGACATAAATAATTCTGTCATATTGCCTCTATTGCATTTACAATAATATATATTAGTTTATATTTATTATTATTATTTTTATTTTATTATATTTTGTGTTATATATTTTATAATGTACAACTATTAAAACTAATTTTAAATTCACATACTGCAGTCCATATAGAGAATAATTATATAAAAAACTAGGAATAATTGTAAAATAGTCTAAAAAAGTATAAGCAAGAACTTAATTATTTATACATGTTTTTATTAATATTAAATTATTCGACTAAATTTAATTGATGATACTATATTAAGTATATTATATATAGAAAAACGAAATTAATATATTTCAAGCAAGTTTTAATTTCTAAAGTAAATTATTCATTTATATCTGTAACAGAATATATCTTATATTATAGTATGTATACATTTAGGCCCTGGTATGTTATTACATTTAACTCTACAAATGAAGTACAACACGTTCCTAGCACTTGGTTGTCCAAAAATAGTTGATGGTTTCCATACATTCAAAGTGACAACAAAAATATATACTTTACTGTACCACAAGTTGCTAATATGATCAAGAAATGCATACTGCCTAACAAAAATGATGGAAAATATTATAATGTTGTAATTAGAGCTGGACCATTTGGTAAGCAAAAAAATAAACTAAATAAATAATTTACTTAGACTGATACGTATAAAAATAATATTTATTGAGTGTTGGGAGGTATATATATATGTAATATATATATATAGATGTTAGCTATAATATTACTGAGCTATAACATCTGTAAAGCTTACAATTATTAACCATTAAATCATTTAATAATCACTACAATATTAAAAGTTACTATATATCCTTAAATATATCCAACACTCATATTTGTTTAACAAAAAATACTATTAGATATAATAATTGTAGTTATTTTTTTTTTAGATAAAGAGAATAATGCTAAGAGGGTATCCAAAGCATGGTCAGAGCCAGATTCTTCCTCTGATGATAATTTATCTCCTGTAAAGCCATCTCCTAAAAAGAAGAAAACTTTGTTTAGTTCTTCTAGTGTGCATGATGATGAGTTTGCTGTAGACATACCTAAGGCACCTATAACACCTATTAGAAAACCATGTAATATTATAGTTTAATTTTGAGTTTAACGTTATATTATAAATTAAATATAATGTCTGTTTATTATAACTTTTTGTATAGTGTCTTCTAAAAATAACACACCTGCTTCATTGGATTCGATCTCACCTATTGACTTAAAAGGTAATATACCTAACTCATTAAACTTAAATAATATTATTATTAAAATAAAATATAGCATTTTCATTATATTTATAAGTGATTTAGTTATAATGATTCTTTATGAAATATATCTATATAATTAATACGAGTATTATTTTTAATTGTTAGAATTATAAAACTTAAATATAATATAAACAAATTTTTGAAATACATATTGTCTTTTGCAGATACAAGCACTAGTTTTATGGTTAATTCTTCCAACATAGCACCATTAATGACGTCAAATATTTATGTTTGTGCTCAATCAACTCCATCTACATCCAGTTATTCAGTTAAAGACAAGATAAATAAACGTAAATATAATTTAATTTAAATTATAACCTTAATTTTTTAATGTGAAATAATATAATACATTTAATCATTACTGTGATTATTATAGACTGTAGCACTGAATCTCTATCTTATGATCTGGAATATTTTGATGATGTAGCATCCATTAAAGAAAATAGTGTGGAAAGTAAAGATAACAATAAACTAATTTACTTAATTTTGCTATTAAATGACATAGTGTAATTTAATTTTTACAGCAAATAATTCATGTATGAATAAGTATGAAACAATCCAAAAAAATACTGATCCTGTGTCAATGAAATTTAATATTGATATAGTTGACAAAATAAGCTCTAATGCTATTAGCAAAGGCAAGTTATTTTATGTTATAGACTATAGTTACTTAAACCAAAGTTTTTTATGTATTTTTATTAAGTACCTAATTTTAATTTATATACTTGTTTAGAATTATTTAGCCACAACTCAAAAGAAGATGAAGAATTAATTAACAATATAAATAATGATGATGATTTAACAGAGTTCATTTTAGAAGCTGAAAATAATGATTTCTTGATAGAAGAACCATCTACTAGCACTAACTGTAATAGTACTAATTTTATTGAACACATGGAAAATAGTTAGTTGGAATATTAAACATTTTAATATGCATTATTATGCATTATCAACTATATAATTGTATTAATATAAATTTCAGAAAATTGTTGTTGTACAAATATTTCTGAGCTTAAGTCTATTATAACATCTAACAACAAGTCTATAGAATCAACACTTAAGCAATTGGTGACTCAAATTTATATATTGAATAACTCTAATACTAGGATTTGCAACACTTTTAAAAACATGGACCAGAAGTTACAAATAATTATGAAAGCAAATGATAAAACTAGATCTTTGGCCCTGCCTTTACCCGTGTTACCTTCATCTTTGGTTGGAATACTACCAACTAAATCAATAGATGAGGTTGATGCAGTAGAAGCACTTTTGTCAAATAATGAAGATGGATTAAAAAACCAAGAGGAATTGGTGAGTATAAATACTATTTCTTTTTTTAATGCCCAAACAATCATAAAATGTTGTATAAATTATTAGATATTACATATAGGTAATATATTAACAATTATATTTTGATTTGTATTTTTACAGAAATCGTATCTCTACATTAAAGCATCTAACACATCTTCATTTAGTTCTGCAATAAGGCAAACAGTGGATTATTGTTTTGAATACCACGTTTTAGCTTTATTTAGCTATAAAGGGAAAACTAAACGATCATTTATAGAGCTTAAAATATATTCAGTTATTTATGGTAAGTTTATGACTGATGTTTATTATAATCATTCTTATTTATACTACACATTCATATTTATATTATCAATAACAATTATGTTTTTAGGAAAAAGAAAATAATTTAACAGTTTTAGTTTCTAATATAAGTACTGTGGCAAAAGTACAATTTTAGTTTTTGGATTCTATAATATTAGGAGTTAAAAACTGAAAATAATTTAAGTGTTAATAATGTTTCAGAAGCTTTATCTGGTTTCCGAACATCACCACTTGAAGAGCAAACATTTCACAAAGTTACTGATAACTATATTCGACATGCCATTAAAAAAGACACCAATGAACTAAATAAAATGAACATTTAAATTGTAAAAAAAAAGAAATATATTATTATTAAAACAAGCAAGTTGTATTCTACAAGTAGTAATAATTTACTTCTTGCCCTTAAAGTTTTTGGTTTTTTTTTATTGAAATAAATAATAGTTTTATTAAAACTAGTTTTTTATTATACTATGCACATTAAAAAGTTTTGATACTGTATATTATTTTATTTATCACAATATATGTGGATTAGGTTTCAATATTTTAAAGAGAGGCCAGAATAGTGTTTACAGTGTAGAAATACTACATTAATTTAATATCTATTAGTTTTTTTTTTTTGTAAAATCTTTTATTAATATTATTTATTAACTTTTGTGAGAGACTATGCATTTTTATTCCTACAATTAATGTATACACATCTTATGTATTTATAAAAAAAATAAATTAAATTAAGTCATTTATCACGGATATATCATTAAATTTTAGACAAATTGTGCACAGTGCTGTGATTCATAACTGAACCGTTAAAACACCGATATTTTCACTAATGGTGCACGGTACGGATTAAGTTAATTTCTAGCTAAGACACGGTTATAACACTGACCTCCGCACCAATCGATCACAGTGTTATGCATATAAAAAATCGGTATTCAAATTGATAAAAACACGGTGCCCTGAACCACATTTGCACGGAGTTCAACACTTACGTTTCAATGATATTTTAACCATCTCTGCACTTGAATTGCTACTCGGGAATATTCGGGATTTAAAAATTTGAATTTCTTAATCATTGACTGAATAATTATCTAGATAATTATTTTTAGATAACCTATTTATTTATCTAGATAAGATTAAAAGATACTTAAAATAATTTTTATTTAGATAAGATAAAAAGATAATTATATTTTATCTAGATAATGCACAACACTGATTAGTGATTATCAATACTATACAGTATTACAGTCTACGGTCTACGACAACAAATACTTTTATTATCAGCTAGACCGTATGAACAATCGTCGTTGTAGACTGTGATGTCTCGGGCTAATGGAAAAAATTTTAATTTCGAAAGAAATAAACGAAAACACAATCTAAATATAAATATTAGGTACTGATAATCGTGACTCGGGAGAATAACAGAAATATTGCCTGAAAACCAATATAATTATTAATTTTTATACGATTAAAGCTTAATATTTTATCAACGTATATAATTATACAATTACAAATACATATTATAAAGTATACAATCAAAACTTTTATTAACGAAATAGTTGATAGCAAGTTTAATTGGTTTGATGATAGATTTTTTTTTATAAAAAAATTTAAAAAATGTCAGTATCAAGTTTAAAGTTTTTTAATCTCGAAAAATATTTCTGTCATTTTTTTTAGGGGTTTTAAAAAACTCATGGGGGGTTGTGACCTGATAACCCGCCCCCCCCTTGGCTACGCCCATGGTTAACCGTATATGCCAGGGGTAATAGACTATAGTAAGAACTAAGTAGTAACAGCCAACAGGGAATCTGCTATTTTTAATGTCAATTATTAGTTTTTTTTGAGTTTTCACATATGGACATATGGTACATGGAATGAGGTAGATTAGGTTTTTTACGTATTCATTTTTAAAATTATGTTAAAGAACAGCTATAATTTTTTGTTGAAGTGGAAATTACTTGGGTATTAAATAATTTAATATAAAGTATAAACATATAATATTATGTTATTAGTAAAATTATAAAAAAATAAATAACTAACAAGGGTAATAGTTGTAATAGCTAACTTTATAAATAAAAAAGAAATGTTACTTCATAAATATAATGATATACCTAACCCTAAAATAATTTAATTATGTTCAAAAATTAAAATCCTAAAAAGGTTATCATTATTAAGAAAAAAAAATAAGGATAATTATAAATGACACCAATACACCATACAGTATTGCATTTTAAAATTATAACTTATTACTATTACTTAATAGTCGTTACTCGTTAATATAAATATTTATACACAAAATATAAAATAATAATATGCATTTTCTAGAAAGATAACGTGGATTTAATAAGATCGATGAAATGAAAATTATTACAGAACACACTTCAAAATGCGACGTTGCCGAGACTCGGATCTCGAAAAAGGCGAACACAAATTATTTGTGTATATTATTAAAAAAATTTTTGTACAAACATCATCGACTGTGGCGCATTCTGCACTACAAACATCACAACTAATTTACACACAAATTCTTATTTTTGGTATTTTATTAGATCCAACTAATTTTTGTAAACCCGTATTATAAATACTTATATGGACTAATATATTATGAAAACGATGCGAGATCTGGTCATAAGGATCTCACTACGAAAAATGATCTCACAACGCTGCTCATTTTCTATACGTTGGATCCCATAAGGTATTATATGTAAACCCACACACACACACACATACACACACACCACACCACACATTCATTTTTAATATAAAATATATGAATGTATAGCAGCGAACAGAATCAATAGAGACGTACAAGGATGCCTTAGCTAGTGTAATTTCGAAAGGAAATATTGAAGATAACGTTTCAAACTAAATAACATTGACGGAAGGAAATTACACGTATACGATTCGATGTCCAGTAGCGCCAAAATACGATGACTACTACGTTATCCAATATTATAAAACTAGTGTTATTAAGGACATTCCGTCACTTGAAAGGTAAAAACCATAATAA
This sequence comes from Aphis gossypii, assembly GCF_020184175.1. Classification (NCBI taxonomy): domain Eukaryota; kingdom Metazoa; phylum Arthropoda; class Insecta; order Hemiptera; family Aphididae; genus Aphis; species Aphis gossypii. The sequence goes on from NW_026083085.1 coordinate 70,072, forward strand.
AAAAAACCAATGATTAAATGATGAACTATAGTTAAATAACAGCGACACAATCATTTATTGATCACCAGATTATTTTTTTAATTTGACCGTTACCTATTATTATACAACACAAATAAATTATTAAATTCTAATTAAAATAATGAGATCGAGGATTTTATCGTTAATATTTAACTATAACATGATTAAATAATAAAACATATTACGAAAATTATTCAATAATGATTTTTTATAATAGATGCAAACATTCTGAAGCTAGCGTGAAGTTGTATACTTGCAATACCTATCCTGCTGATAATGAAATATCGAATAAAATAAACGAACCTATTAGTTCAATTTTGAATCGATGTTCATCAGATCCAAAACGAAAGATTGTAAGAAACAGCAAAAAATAAAATGCAAATATATTATAATGTGAAAACTATTTATTGATAATATAAATTATAACATTTAATAAAATTATTAAAATTGATAAAATTAATTAATCTTTATTTTTACTATAATATTGAAATCAATTCTTAGAGTAATTATAACAATTATAATGGTATAAAGTTCAATACAAATTTTATTTTAAATCGTCATTAAATAATATAATATCATATCTGATAGTGAATTATTGTGGAATTGAAGTATTTCATATAGGTATAAAATAAGAATCATCGTTCTGTATACAACACATGGTAAAGTCAAAATTTTGAATATTATACTGTTTAGTAAAATCATTTTGCTGACAAGATGATGGTAGAATATTGATGTCTGCTCTAATTAATGAATATACGGTATCAAAAGTTGACTGATATGAAACCAAATTTTTCTGCTTTTCTACAATATGTGAATCGATACATTATTGTAATTGTTTTAAACGATGTAAATCAGTATATGATAAGGTAATAAAATGATCATTAACATGCAATTTAATAGTTAACTGAATTTTGACTGAAATCTTTCTAGCACTTTTCTGTATGCATTTTCTGATTTAGATTCCATAAGCACATAGCATACAGGTATAGACTAGAAAAATACATGTTTAATAATTTATTTCAAATTTTTAATGACTTATAAATAATAATTTTACATGGTTTTGCAAGATCAAATGTATGATAAATAATTGACGACAATGAGGCATGGATGGGACCACTTTGAATGTGGCATCAGCGTGTAGTTCTGTAGCACCCTGATGAACTACAGCACTGATGAGATCACGACAAGCAAACATAATGCTGTACTTGTCATCATTATCAACAATCCATTCTTGATAGAAACGAGAATCATTACATTGATACCTAAAACAACCATGGTAATACATGTTAAATGGAAAAACAATTTTTATTAGTTTCAATCATATTTTATACAATTATCCATGTACCTGTCTGCGTTTATGTCCAAATGTTCACCTAGCTCACGCAACGTTGCAGGTAAAGGTGGATGCGTATCTCTTCTAGAGTGGCACATTGAAGGCTCTGCTGTTGGCCAACTATAACATACGGCTGTACGAGGATTTCTATAAAATTTATATTTTATCATAATAACTGTGTATGATTTTATTTATATAAAAACTTAAGTAATATATTCTTTATATATATTATATTATATAGATGTTTTAGTTTATTATTATTATTTTTAACCAAGTTAAGTAAAATTTAAGCTAAAAATATATATTAATATTTAAAAAAAAATCGGAAACCATGATCAATTCAATAATAACAATTTTAGTATAACTAAAGCATCAAGTTACCTAATCGATTCCTCGTCATAAATTGATCTTAGTGCTATAGTTTCAGTTTTTGATCTCTGTACTAGAATACTTCTGAAATTTTGTTTCATTTGCTTTTGTGTATACATGTCACAATATGCTTCGTGTGTATGGGGTTTATTTTCCACAATAGTGCCATCTTCTAATTTCATCGCTGTGCCTTTACAATACACATTTGGAGTTGCACATGTATAGTAACTACAAAATTTAAAAAAAAATTGGACATAAAGTAAGCATTTAAACTTTTGATTTATTGGTTTACTCATACTTAAAGACCAAAAATACATACCTATATCATTTCCAAAAAGTTAAGCTATGTACAGCTATATACAGGGTGATGCATTTAAGTGGATACACTCATTATTTCGAAAAGTATTAACTTTTTTGAAAATATTTTTCTTACACAATTTCAAGTCGTTATAAAACAATACTTTTTTAAAAAAACTATGTTTTTTATCCTTATAATAATTGAAGTTTTAGATTCTGAACGGAGTGATGAATGTATTGATTTTACAATGATGTATGTTTTTTTTTTTTTTTGTGTCTGTGTACAGCATAACTATTCGAAATAATGCTTCAATTTCAAACTTCGGGGGTGGTTTCCGATGGAAAACTGAATATCCTTGGTGCATTATAAAGGTAAAAAGTAAAAATTTTCCAACAGTTTTCAAAAAAATCGAGAAAAACAAAAAAAAAATTGACGGAAAAACAAGAAGTGTTACGCAAAACCAGTTTTCGTCAAAATCGAATTTTTTATTTTGCTATAACTCAAAAACTAATCGATGTAAATACTTGAAATTTTCACCAAATGTTTTTATTAGCGTTCTCCATACACAGTTAAATTTTCAAAGAATTTTGGCCTTTTTTTGAACTATTTATAGTCAATTGATATACAGTAGAATCCGCTTATTTGGGACACCGCATAAAGGGGACAACCGCTTAATGGGGACAAATTGTCATAGTCCCGAACGGATGTATAAGCTTAATACAATTTAACTTCGTTTATCCGGGACAAACCATCGGTTATAAGGGACAAAAAAAAAAAGTTTAACAAGATATTTTGGCCTAAATTATCTGATTTCTTATCGAAACTGTAATTATCTAATCTTTATGGCTCTATTATATTTTATATACGCACGTATATGTACAGGCAATGTACGTATATCTTACGTCAATTATGTCAATCATTTTTTTTCCATTTCCACGATAAGAGTCAACTAGCCTACGTACAAAATCGAAAACCTTTAGTTCAAGTTCGTTCGTCGATGTGCATTAATGTGTGTGCGTTTTTATTATTCTCAGTTTGTGATAGTACGTAATAATATTATGTCTCGTAAAGATTTAACATTGATCGAAAAAATTTCTATACTGGATAAAATTAAGGCTCAACCTCATAATACTAGTCTTCGTGAGTTAGAGAAATTAATAGGCACGTCTAAATCGGTACTAAGCCGATTGAAAAATAATGAAATAGCTATTCGTGAACAATATGAAAAATTAAACGACAACAAAAGTGCACCTGTAAACAGAAAAAGAAAACGAGAAGGCAAAGATCCCGAAGTAGACAAAGCTATGAATGAATGGTTTTCTGCTGTTACAGAACGTGGTGTTCGTATTTCGGGCCCCATGTTACAGCAGAAAGCTGAATTTTTTGCTGAAAAAATTGGACATAGTGATTTTAAGGCCACAGAAGGTTGGATAAGTCGATGGAAGGATAGGAATAACATTAAATTCAAGCGATTTCACGGAGAAAAATCTAGTGCTGATACAAACGGTGCTAATGAATGGTCTTTAGCTAAATTACCGGAAATTCTTAAAAAATTTTCTCCTCAGGACATTTATAACGCCGATGAAACTGGGTTATTCTACCGAGCGACTCCGGATGGTTCTTTGTGCTATAAACGCGAAACACTTGAAGGATCAAAAAAAGCTATGGATCGTATAACAGTTTTATGTTGTTGTAATATGGCAGGCACAGATAAAAAAAACTGTTGATAATTGGAAAATCCGCAAAGCCAAGATGTTTTAAAAATATAAAAATAACAAACTTACCTGTTTCTTATTTAGCGAATAAAAATGCATGGATGACAGCAGAAATATTTACATCGTATTTGAAAGACTGGGACAAAGAGCTCGGAAAACAATCAAGAAAATTTTATTAATCGTTGATAATGCTGGACCACATCCAAACTTGATAGATTTAAAAAATATCACACTTGAGTTTCTGCCTCCAAATACTACTTCACTCATTCAACCACTCGATATGGGGATCATTAAGAATTTAAAAACTCATTACCGTGGACTATTGGTAACATACATTTTAAAGGCTATTGAAGATAATTTAGTAACTCCTACTACGTGTGCTATAGATATCAGTTCTAAAATAAACATTCTACAAGCAATACAATTTGTCGCTGATAGCTGGAGAAAAGTGTCGTCGGTTACGATTCAGAATTGTTTTGCACATTGCGGTTTCAGACCACTGATTGATCTACCTATTCCTCCTATTGTTTCTATTGAAAATGACGTAGCGCAATGCGTAGAAAATGGGGAGTTATTTATAAAAATTGATGATGATGTGCAGTGCTTCAATGAAAATGAAAATTACGATAATATTCTCGATGAAATTGCTGAAAGAAGTCTGCAAAATGAAGAAAGCGATGATGATGACGATGACGTTCAGCCCGTAAAAATTACAACAAGAGAAGCAGAAAAGTGCATTGATCAGCTAAGACTACATTTTATGCAAAATGAAAACGGAAATGCACTAACAACTTCGCTAGACGTTTGTGCAGATTTTATCAACAAACAAAGATTTAATAAATTAAATCAAAGAAAAATGGACGATTTTCTGCAGCCTAACAAAATATAAATTAAGTATGTTAATCAATTAATGTATCATAAATATCTATATGTAATAAAATAATAATCTAATTAATTTACGATATAATATAATACTAAATTGTAAATATAATGTACAACTGCTAATAATAATAATAATAATTATATGTAATTTTTAAACAAAGTATGAATTAAGTGTGTATGTATGTATGTATTTTTTAAATAAAGTTATAATGTATGGATATATACACTTTAATAATTTCGGTTTATTAGTTATCCGGTTAATCGGGACAGTCGGATAATGGGGACAAATAGATCACCGCCCAATGTGTCCCAATTAAGCGGATTCTACTGTATTCAATTTTTCTAAGTATTTTTTTTTTTAATAACGATAAAAAAATTTTGGTTGACCGGAAAATTTTGAAAATGTAATACAAGGTTTCTTGTAAGTTGTTCTTAATGTGATAAAAAAAAATCCGAAATCGTTAGTCACAATTTTTAAAGGACTTAAATCAATTTTTAAAGACGAACTTAAATCAATAATTCTTAAAGAATTCATTTCATTGAGACCGAAATTATACGCTTATAAAACCATAGATGATACTGTAGAAAAAAAAGCAAAAGGTGTAAAAAAATATGTAATAAAAAACCATATGCAATTTATTGATTACATAGAGATATTAAATGCTTTTATCAACCATAGAGCTGTTGAGAAAAAACAATCTCACAGAAACATGAATTTCATTCAATCGAATAAACATGTTGTTCATTCAAAAACAATGAACAAGCTTGTTCTCAGTGCTAGTGACGATAAAAGATATATAATGAATGATGGGATAAATACATTGGCGTATGGTCATTACAAACTCACAAAATAATTTAATTAAAAATTTAATGATTCAACAATCAGTAGGTATATACAGCGTTATTTAGCGAAATATTATACAAAATTCAACAGCTTTATTATTTTTCATCGAATAAATTTAGCACTAGGAGCGGTATTATACAACAGCTTTATTATTTTTCATCGAATAAATGTATTACTATATAGCGCTTTCTGTTTATATCAATTGTGGATATATTAAGTTTTTTAAAAATAGACTACGGAGTACTAGGAGAGCATGTGAAATAATTAATTTTACTTGATAAAAAAATTTGTATATATTTTTTTATTATAAAAATGTGTCATACATTTAAAAAAAAAAAAATCTTCATTTTAAAATATCTGATGATGTTATCCACGAATTTTGACTCGAATCGAAACCTAGCCATTTAACAAACATTTTATTCCCAACTTTTTTTATACTACGTTCAACGAGGAAAGTGTCTGGAAAATCAGTTAATTTAATTTCCTGCTCGTAAAAACCACCTAAGATTATATTGTCTGATCCATCTTTTAGTTGATAAGTTACTGGATTTGTCTGTAAAACTTTTGAAACTGTAAATATGTCCGTTGTCCAATTTGGTGTATATCCTTTACTAAATATATGTTTATACTTAGATATTCTTACTTTGTCATTAACTTTTAATTTTGGTTTGTATAATGTATCATTAAATTGTGTATTAAATTTAATTTTGTTTGTATCCGCTCGAGCTTCATTCGGTGTACATTTGATTGTTCTATGTTTTGTGTTATTATAGTTATGCATAATTTTCGATATTGTATTATACCAATTCCATGTACCTGTTGCAGTAAAATGTTTATATATATTATTTTTAAGAGTTTGTATGACACGTTCAGCCATCGAACACTTAATAACACTGTATGAACTGTAATGTTTAATTTTATATTTTTTCATTAAATTTTGAAATTGAATATTATAAAATTCTGTACCATTATCTGTCTGTAACAATTTTGGATGAGCTTTTTTCAATATATTAAACATACGATTTGTACATTCCTTTGATGTTTTATTTTTCAACGCTTCCACCCAAACGTACTTACTATATGTGTCTATGAAAACTAAAATATATTTAAAACCATAATTCTGTCTAGAATGAGATTGCATATCCATTAAATCAGCTTGCCAGAGGTCGTCAATAAACCGCGTTACTACACTACGTCTAGGAAATATTTTTCTCGCTGGTCGATGAAGCTCATTAGCTATACTCTCTAAGGTTGTCATTAAACTATTATATTTCTTTCGCGTAATTCTTCTAAAATAGATATTATTTCATTATTAACACCAGTATTACCAACACTTTGTGATGATGTTAAAAGATTTAATCTAGTTACTAGTTCATTCGGGTCGTCATAATAAACTAATTGTGTTTGCGGTATTACATCTTTATATAAACCTGAACCTTTCTTAGGCTGCGGTGTTAAAGTAAAATTAAACATATTTTCAACTGCGGATCTGTAACCATAGAACTGTTTGCTTCTGGATTAAAATAAAATGGTTCGTTTTTCATAGTCGTATCATCATTAACATTACTACGTTTAGCGTTCGAACTAGATAAATGATCCTTAATTGGTGTGTAAGTTAATTTGAGGAGATCTAAGGTTATTAATTTTAGCTATATGTTCGTTTAACTGTTTTTCTTCATGTTTCATTCGATCATACAGAGGTTTTACAACGACTGACCATTTATGATACTTTGAGGTTTTAGGTTTCCCATCTTTTTAAATGAACTCCAGTAGTTTTCAAAATGTTGTAATAGTTTTCTATATCTTCTATAGTTGTTTTTTTCGGTTTCTTCTCACATAATAAAGACCATAGTCCTATAGTCCAAGGATAGTATTTATTGAGCAGCTGTTAGTTACCATGACTAAAAGTTATAGTATGTTTTCCAATTTTATATGAATCACTGACTTTATCATAATACATACCGTAGGATTTATCGTATCGTTTTATTGTAGAACGTTTGTTATTGAAAAAATGTTCAAATGATGAATTTAATTCATCGTCATCATCTTCGTTACTTAGAGCAAATGGTTTCTATTTTTTTTAATTCAGTTGGTTGTGAGTTACATAAAGTATTTTTTTCTGTCCGTGTACTTAATGGTTCGATTATTGGCTTAAATACATCACGGTAATAGTTGTCAGAATCTATAACACCACGTTTCATTTCCATTATTTTCCGTTAATATTTTTTTTTTGATGCTATTAAATTTCTAACAAAGCTTTTTCTTTGTTCATTGTAAATTATAAACCAATACAACTGTATCGGATGACTATTGATAGCACTATGTACGGAATAACAGTACTACACTGTATATATATAATATATATATATATAAAAATTATTTTATTTTAATAAACGTATGGAAACCGCATCTATATCTCCTTCATTCATTTCCCGAGTTTTATCGATAACCAAAAACCCATAATCACTGTGATTCCAACAGAAATGAGACATTTTCCGAAATTCTGAGAAATCCATATCTGCAGACGAATGATCGTTAAATATATGTCGTAAATTTGTATCATCTTGTTTCAGTATTATTAAAAAGTTTGAGTTATCTCTTACTAACTGTTTTGGTATTTTAGAATACGTTTGCGCCAAATAAAATACAGAGCTAGCACCTGAATGTCTGCAAATGCTGAAGTATTCTCTGATTACAGATTGTGGACCACATATTATAACATCATCAAAAATTATAATTGAATTTTTCTTAGTTAAGTTCGATTTAATAACCTTATCAACGCTTGTAAATATGAAAAAATTAGCACCTTCTACATCGTCTATTATTTTTTTTAATAAAACATATTTTTCCTGATTCGAGGTTTTAGAGTATAAATAAATATTTTCAAATCTTAACCCATTTGCATGAGTGATCAGATTATACATTATATTTATTTTTCCTGAATCGCTGGGACCGACTAGTATAGCACGTATAGTGTCAAGTAATAACGAGCCGTGTCTTTATGGTTTTTTTACCATCTGAACATCTACATTTATAACCTCTAATTTATCTTTTTGATCAATCAAATCCATTTTTTTTTTATATATACTCTAGAATTTTCAATTGTTAATCAGTTATTGATGACGCGTTCAACTCGTAAGTTAAAATCAAACGAGACTGACAAAATATTTGTAAGCTCCCTTATAAATAGTCTCCCAGTTGAAGCATGTTTCAGGCTATCAGTATTGTGGTCCTTGTACGAAATTAAAAAAAAAAAAGACAAGATCGCGGTGATAAAGGAATAAACCCATTGGATGCTGCTTATCGTGATCACGATATTGTGTATGAAAGGAGTAAAAAATTAGACGATAGACATAAAGCTGATAAAGTGTTAGAATATCGTGCTTGAGAAAAATTTAAAGCAAAAGACACTCATAGAAAGAGAAATTGGTTGCGTACGCGGTAACAAACGTGATGAAAGCTAAAAGAAAAATTGATATGCTTGTAAAAGTAAACGGAAACGTGTTACAAAAAACTAGGGTTGCCAGATTTCAAATCTCAAAATACGGGACTAAAAAAATGTCTATTCCAAACACAATAAAACCTCCCTTAACTCTTTCAACAAATTAATCATTAATCGTATTTAAAAATGATATCAGTTTTCCGTATATTTCTATAATAATAGATAATAAAAATAAAAATAAATAATATTAAAAATGTTAACATATTTTATTTGAACAATATTTCAACAGTGTAGACATAAGTATTTATTAGAGTATAAAATAAAAATAAAAATAAAAATACATTTTTAACCTTTTTTAATAAAATAAAAAAATAACAACCCTGTTTTAGATTTTTTTTTTTTGGCATTACCTAGCCAATAGGAACAAAATCTTAAAAATTATCACATTCAACTTTATAAAATATGAATACACTATACTTAAACTACCTAATTTAAACTTAAAAAAAAACTAACTGGTTGTTAATAATCATTAATCATAGTATATTATTATATTTATTTGAAGAATGAATTTCTTTTAATAACGATTGATTTCCAATTAAAAAGTCATAGAACTCTGTACAGGTTTCCTTAAAAAATGTCTTCACTATCAACATTGCTTTTACTGTTTTTATTTCCATTCTATTTTTTTCATCCGTCCATAAGTTATTCATATTTGAGAAAATTCGTTCAACATTTGCATTTGAACCTGGTATGCATATTATAAACTCGACTATTATTTTAAAATTTGGAAAAAAACCATCTATACTATTATTATTCATTGATTTAAAAATATATGTCCACTTTTCTGATAAGGTTTTTAATGATTGAATATGTTCATTATGTTTTACAGATTCTTTAATCATAGTAAATTCATCAAATAAATGAGCCTCATTAATTAAATTTTTATTTGGAATTATATTATTTATTAATTCAATAGTAGCTTGAATATTAACCCAGTTAAAATCATCATCAATGTTTTTAAGCGTAATCCACGTTATACCATCAAATTTACTTAGAGTGGGATTCGACCATTCTTTTATATATTCTAAGCAGGTGTCATAAAATGTATTACGGTATTTGATATATGTGTTTTCAGATAATACTGCTTCATCTCTTAATGAATTTAATACTTCTTGTTCTTTAGATGTAAAAAAATTTTCATTTTTACGAGATTCAATTTTTTTAGTGATAGACTCAACATAATATTTAACTTCAATTATTGAAATGTCTTTGGCCTCTACACTTTTTATACATGTAAAAAATAACTCACATTGAATTTGTAAAAAAATTAGAATTAAATATGACAATGGATTATTAAAAAAATCTTTTATTAAAATTGGACATTTGTCAATTGAAAGAAAATATGATTTTAAACCGTCAAACATATCTATGAGTCGAGTTAGAGCAGGAAATAAAGACAACCAGCGAGTTTTAGAATGTCCTAACACGGTTTTGTATTCAATATTTACAAATTCTCAAAATTCTTTAAGGGCATGGACTCAAACTGTGTAAATATAAAAATGTTGAAAAATTTTTCCAATAATAACCTGTACATCAATTGGTAATGTGTCTGCGGCTATTTGCACTGCATTGTTAAGAATATGTGCAGCACAGCCAACTCCGATTAAATCTTTATTAAAAATCTCTTTTAGTTTGTAAAATACGTTATTTTTTCCATTTCGAGCTACACCACCAAAGTTACAATTAGTATTATCTGCAGAAAAAGCAATAACTTTACTTTCGATTCCCCATTCATGGAGTATTGATGATATATATTGTGTTAGTAGTGATGCAGTTTCTCCCGGAAGCTCATTGAATTCCAAAATATTATTTTTAACTCCTTTGTCAGGTAGAAAATAGCGAACAAGAATAGGTATTATTTTTTGAGAATTATGGTTAGATGCATCAGTCATAATTGATACAAAATTGCACTTCAATAAATCTTTTTTCAAAATATTAACAGCATAAGGTAAAAATACATTAGTGATAATACATTTTGTTTTAGTCCTACCACAAGTGAATTTTTTCTCATATAATTTACGAACTAACTGAGAAGTACATTCCATAGAATTGAGACTTTGATTGTGTTTACAAGTATGATAAGCAAAAATTCCTTCATCTGCAGCTAATTTTTGTTCTTTATCTGCAAATTGTGTTTTTGGAGAAAAAAAATTTGACACTTTTTGAGATTTAGACGCTCTAGCAGCTATATTATGACGTTCGGATTTTAAATGTTGTGTAATATCCGACTTACCACCATGTTCAATGCTGAATGCTGCTCCACATACAGTACATTCAATTTTGTATTCTTGTCCCGGTTTTTGACATTTTTTTAAGAACGTGTACTCACTTTGTAACTTTTCATTAAATGTACACTTTCTTTTAGGCATTATAAAAATTAAAAGTTGTCACACGTTACAAACTTATTTCAATAAATTACCTATTGTTATTTGATACGAAAGTCAAAACAACAATACAACACAATCATTTATCGTAATTTAAAATGTTTAAAATATTTTAACAAGCTGATACCTATTATGTTATAAAAACGATTATAGACTAATGTATATTACCGTGGTCTATACTCGATAGACTAAAAATTATAAATGACCAGATAACAATAATATCTGTTTCTGTTGATTAATCTATATTTATAAACTGGTAAACATATAAAATTATAACAATCTATGAATAGAAACTAAACCGGTATCGGTAGGACGGCTGACAAGTGGTGATTACGAATAACAAGTAATAGTTGTAAATTGTAATACAATCAACTGAAATTATTACGCAACATAATTAATATTATGGGTACATTTTTACAAAACGGGACATTTCAGTGTCCCGACAAGAGTTGTTGGGACAACGGGACACTTGGTTAAAAAAAGGGACATTCCCGTATTATACGGGACGTCTGGCAACCCTACAAAAAACAATAGTATGCTAGCTGCGAAGAAAAAGAATAGTGGTAAAAGGTTGATTTCAACCCCAGGACAATCAGGAGGTGCGGTTCCCTTAATACTTATATTAGCAGGATTGTCAGCACTTGGTAGCTTAATGTCTGGAGGTGCTAGTGTGTACAATGCAATTCAAAATTCAAAAAGTAAAAAAGGCAATGGTTTATATTTAAACAATAATGGGTTGAGAAAAAAAAAATAATAATAATGATTACGCTACCTGATAGATCGCTTTCGACCAAGATATTATAAAATACGTTAGAAAGTTGAAAATCAATCATTTCCGTGGTGTGTTTTCACGTGATAGCTTGCCTAAAAAACCGCAAGTCATTGAGTGTGGTATATTAAACTTAGACATATCTTCAGGCGACGGAAGCCATTGGGTAGCGTTTCATAAAAATAAAAATAAAGTCATATATGTATTTCGATAGTTTTGGTGATTTACCTCCACCAATTGAATTACAACGTTATTTTAAAAAGTTTAAAATAATATATAACTATTCTAACTATCAAGACTTCAATACATTTAACTGTGGACATTTATGTCTTGAATTTTTACAATACGTGAATCTTTTACACTAAGTTTAACTGGAAATTCGACTGTATTGACTGCAAATTATTTTCCATCTCTAAACGTTTACGAGGATTCAGAAATAGCTTTGTTATCTTTACAAACGTTCAATTCATTTCCAATGCATTTAATATGCATTTAATAACCGACTGAAAATAGAAGTAATTCCTTCAAAGAGAAATAAATATAAATTACACACTTTTGAATTTTGTTTGGAAGAAGGATGCTATGAAATAGAAGATATTAACAATAAAATTGCAAAAGAGTTATCCCAAGTTAATAACAACTACGGAACACAGCTAACATTCAGTGTACGTATTGATCCTGTTGATTTTAAAACGTATATAAAATGTAATGGAATACTTCAGTTCAATACTCCATATAGTATAGCACCTGTTTTTGGGTTTAAAAAGATAAGATGTGGACCGTTTCATGAAGCTCGTCGATCGGATAAAGCGGTCAATTTAAACACGATTAACTCTATAAAAGTATTGTGCAATATAGCACATGGGTCATTCAACAACCAACTTCAAAGTCATTCGATATATGAGTTTTTCCCGAGTGGGAGAACAGGAACAAAGGTTGTTCAATCTCCGTCAAACCTTATATATTACAGATTAAACAAAACAGATATTAATTTAATACTGTTCAGTTAGTTGACCAAAACAATAATCCAATTGACAATTTTAACGAGACGTTGACAGTTGTTCTGCATATTAAACGTCACGGATCTCATTATTAAATTATATCTTAGATTTTGTAATGTACGAGTCAGTTACTTTAAGTTTAACTGGGAATGCTACCATATTATCCGTAAATTATTTTCCGTCTATAAACCTTTACGAGGATTCAGAAATAGCTTTGTTATGTTTACAGTCATTTAATTCATTCCCAAATATTAATGAAAATAATAATAAATTTTCTATACAAATAGTTGACGATGAAAACAATAATACTCCTATGATGTGTTATATTAAATTGGAAGAGGGATGTTATGAAATTTAAGATATTAATCAACGAGTTAAGAAGCAAATAGATGTCTATAATAGTGAAAACTTAACCCAATTAACATTTGATATTTCGGTTGATCCTAATGATTTCAGATCGTATATAAAATGTAATGAGATACACACTTTGAGATTCCATATAGTATTGCACCTGTATTCGGTTTTGAAAAAAAACAATATAAACCAGTGTATGAAATTCTTCGATCAGAAAATGCAGCAAATTTAAACACAATAAATTCTATAAAAATAATGTGTAATATAGCTCAAGGATCATTCAAAAACCATCTTCAAAGTCATTCGATTTACGAGTTTTTCCCGAGTGGAAGGACAGGATCTAAAGTAATTCAATCACCGTCTAACCGTCTAATTTAATATATTACAAATTAAACAAAACAGATATTAATTCAATAACTGTTCAGTTAGTTGACCAAAACAATAATCCAATTGTCGATTTTAACGAGACGTTGACAGTTGTTCTGCATATTAAACGTCACGGATCTCATTATTAAATTTATATTTTAGATTTTAAAATGTACGAGTCAGTTACTTTAAGTTTAACTGGGAATGCTACTATATTATCTGTAAATTATTTTCCGCCTATAAACCTTTACGAGGACTCAGAAATAGCTTTGTTATGTTTACAGTCATTTAATTCATTTCCAAATATTAATGAAAATAATAATAAATTTTCTATAGAAATAGTTGACAATGAAAACAATAATGCTCCTATGATGTGTTATATTAAATTGGAAGAGGGATGTTATGAAATTGAAGATATTAATCAATAAGTTAAGTAGCAAATAGATGTCTATAATAGTGAAAACTTAACCCAATTAACATTTGATATTTCGGTTGATCCTAATGATTTCAGATCGTATATAAAATGTAATGAGATACACACTTTGAGATTCCATATAGTATTGCACCTGTATTCGGTTTTGAAAAAAAACAATATAAACCAGTGTATGAAATTCTTCGATCAGAAAATGCAGCAAATTTAAACACAATAAATTCTATAAAAATAATGTGTAATATAGCTCAAAGATCATTCAACAACCACCTTCAAAGTCATTCGATTTACGAGTTTTTCCAGAGTGGAAGGACAGGATCTAAAGTAATTCAATCACCGTCTAATTTAATATATTACAAATTGAATAAAACAATTATTGATTCGATAACCGTTTAGCTAGTTAATCAAGATCATAATCCGATTGATAATTTTGGTGAGGCATTGACAATCGTGTTACATATTAAACGTTACGGATCTTGATATGGGATTAAAATTCAATATAAATCCACTACTTCGAATCAGTTCAACTAGTCATAAGACTAAAGTGGTACCGGTAACATCAAATAAAGTAAAAAAATTGACATTGAAAAATAAAAAAATTTTTACAAGCTCTGGGTTATCAATTAAAGCAAAATGCCTGAAAGTGATAATTTAGATATAAGTTCATGGTATGAAACGGATTCTAAAATAACAAAAATTGAATATCATTCATCCACGCCGTATACTACATCATTTAATAATAACGACGAAATTCGTATATCAATCCAGCAAACAGATGTTTATCCGTATCTACACGAAAGCTTTATTTTTTTGGAAGGAATGTTTTCGGAACCTGACAAAGTTAAACTATCTAATAACGGTTACTCTTATCTCTTCGAACAAATACGGCTGGAAATCAATGGTATAGAAGTTGATTGCACGCGTGTTCTTGGAATCACTAGCTCGTTGAAAGGATACTTATCCGGTACACCAGACAACTATAATTGTTATGAAAATTCTGGCTGGAATTTTAAAAACGCAACACAATCAGCAAATGATAAAGGTGAATTTAGTGCTTGCATTCCATTGAAATATTGGCTAGGTTTTTTTGAAGACTATAGAAAAATATTAGTTAATTCTAGATTGGAATTAATATTAACTCGAAGTCATAGTGATTTAAATGCATTAAGGTTGAAAAGTGGTATAAATACTACTACAGTCAAAGTTACTTTAAACAAAATAGTATGGAAGGTTCCGCATATTACTGTTGACGATGGAGAAAGGTTGAAATTATTGAAACTTGTAGAAAAAGAAAAATTTGTTTGTTATTCCTTTCAGATCTTTTGAAACTTTTAAATATCCTGAACTAGGAACCGCTAAAAAAGTTGTATGGAATTTGAAAACTGCATCGAAATTAGAAAAACCGCGATTTATAATAATCGGATTGCAAAAAGAGCGTAAAAATACGTTAGAAAAAGACTGTAGTAGTTTTGATCATTGTAATCTAACAAACGTTAGAGTATTTCTGAACTCAATAGCTTATCCGTACGATAATTTGAATTTAGATTTTACAAAAAATAATTTTACCTTATTATATGATATGTATACATCATTTCAAGAATCGTACTATGAAAAAAGTATACGAAATCCGATATTGAGTCCTTCTACTTTTCTTTCAAACGCTCCAATTATAGTCATTGATACTTCGAAACAGAACGATTCAGCCACAGCCTCAGCAGTGGATGTACAATTAGAAATTGAAGCTTCAGAATCGCTTACAGGTGTAACTGCTTATTGTTTATTGATTCATGATCGTATTGTAGAATATGTACCTTTTACTAGAGAAGTAAGAAAACTTGTGTAAATACAATTATAATAATAAAAAAGTTTATTTAATAATTTTGCGTTCTTTTCTTGAAATAATTATTTCAGTAGGTGGACAATATATATGTTAACACCATATTGTGTTACACGGTAAATCTGAGTTAGCGTAACATTTAAACAAAAAAAATTGAGATTTTTTTTGTTACACAGTGAACGTGTGTAGAAATCTCATTTTAAAAAAAGGTGCTCAGAACATACATTAGGGTTTTTTGAGTATTTTGTTACACGGTGGAGCATGTAGAAATGCCCCCTTGAAATGAAGAAATCTCCCTGTAAAAAAGGTGCTCAGAACATACAAATATATACTACTAATTGATTTCATTGTATTTTTATATACTACAAATTTTCAAAGAATTTTGGCCTTTTTTTGAGCTATTTATAGACAATTGAAATTTTCAGTTTTTCTAAGTATTTTTTTTTTAAAATAACGATAAAAAATTTTTAGCTGACCAGAAAATTTTGAAAATTTAATAGAAGGTTTCTTATAATTTGTTCTTAAAGTGATAAAATCACAATCTTTTTTTATAATTGCTTAAAGTTCGAATTTATGCGAAATATGTCAAAATTGCGAAAATCTGCAAGTAATTTTGTGGTTGGAAAATCGTAAAAAATTTTTCTTTTATAACTAAGTTTTCAAAATTTGGTACAAGGTACTCCATAAATTTTTCTTCAAATATCTGTAAAAAAAACTCTACCGGATTCAGACAAAAAATTTTTATGAGTGTTTGAAATTTAAATTTTTACGAAACCGAGTTAAATAACGGTTTAGCCTCAAACGATTTTTGATATTTGTTGTTATTCAAATAGTATAAGTCGTAAATACTTAAAAATTTTACCAGTTATTTAGATTGGCATTTTCCTTACTTGATTTAATTTTCAAAATATTTTGAGCTATATTTATAGACAACTGAAATTTTCAATTTTTCTGAAAATTTTTTTTTGAAGGATCGATAAAAATTTTTTATAAAAAATTTAAAAAAATTTCCGTGTGTCGTCTATGTGCTAAGCAGTGTGAGGTGAATGATATGATACGACATATTTACTCTCGGTACTTTTCGAAATAATAATTATAATTTAGGTTTAATTTAGAGTGGTGTGATCTCATTATAATAATTGGCATATTTATAAAAATACTAGCTGTCCCACCCGGCGTTGCTCGGGCAAAAGTCACCTCAGGTGAAAATCGAGATTTTTTTTATATTATATTAATAATAATAATAGCTGACCCGGCAATGCTTTGCTATTGCTAGATTTCAGTACATTTATATATGTTTAGGAATATGTGAAAAGTTTGATATGAATTATATCAGATATATTTAATTTGATTAATTTGTTTAGTATAATGTTATATATACATGTGGAATATATTTGTTTCGTTATGATGTATGATTTTTATTTTTTTTGTTAATTATAACAATTTGTCTTAAGCATTAAATATTTTTGGATACACCACGTTAAGTGTCTCGCCTTCTGGGGCCATCACAAATAGATTTTGTTTGCATGTGACACGTGATAGAGCTACGTACAATTGACCATGGGAAAAACATTGGACGGTTAAGTCTAAACCTGCAACGTTTAATGTTTGACCTTGTGCCTTATTAATAGTCATTGCAAAGCTTAATTTCACGGGAAATTGGAGCCGTTTGAACTGGAATGGCAAATTGGTTGGTATCATTGGTATTCTAGGAACTAAGACCATTTCCCCAGCTCCACAGCCAGTAAAGATTATACACTCAAGCTGACAGTTTTTTAAAGACTTAATTTGTAATCTTGTACCGTTGCATAATTTTGGTGGTATTAAGTTACGAAGTAAAATTATAGTTGAACCTACTTTTAGAATTAATTTGTGTGGTGGGGTCCCTGAAGGAGATAAAGAATTTAAAAATTCAGTTGGATAATGTATCGCTTCCTCTGCATCTAAAACAGTGTCAATGGAATAGTAAACTTTTGTTGGTGCATTGAATTTTAACAGTATCATGTCATTTATGTTATTGACTTGATCGTTAGTTGGTGACAATATTGCTCTTTCTTGAAACCAACTTGACGTTTTAGTCGAAATATTAGGTAAATCTGGGTAAACATTTGCAATTAGGTCCAGCAAATTAGACATCAAAAAAAAAAAGCGGCAAGTGGGTACCGTTCTGCTGTACATTAGAGGGTGGGGTGGACCTCGGACTAGGGTAGGTTAAATTTGAATGCAATGATAGGTATCATTGTATACGAAAAACGATTCTGAACGAAGATGATTTGTCAGCCTCGGATATAATTTCCAGTTGTTGGTGAAAAAGGTGGTTTGTGTCTTAATGGCCTGAATACACCAAAATTTAAGTTCTTTTATAATTATTGTAAGCTAAACTTATGAAAAATCTTGTATTAAATTTTCAACTCTTAGCTACTTATACAAACATTTTTATGAAATATACCTACAAAATAATTTGCAAATATTCATAATTTTGACGAATTTTCGTCAAAATTTGAACTTCGAATGCTAATAAAAAAAAATTGTGCATATGTATTCTTATAATTTTTTAATCACTATAAGAATAACTTATGAGGAACTTTGTATTACATTTTCAAGTATTTTGATAGGGCCAAAAAACTTTTATCTACACTTCAAAAATATTTTTTTAGAAAAATTGAAAATTTCAGTTGTCTATAAATAGCTCAAAAAAATTCAAAATATTTTAAAAATTAAATCACGTAAAGAAAACGCGAATCTTAATAACTGGTAAAATTTTCAAGTATCTACGACTTATACTTTTTGAATAAAAACAAATATTTAAATATTAATTAAAAAAATAATTAATTATTAATAAATCGTTGTCGTTACGCTATTTCGTAAAAAATTAAAATTCAAACGCACATAAAATTTTTCCTATAATGATGTTATGAGTTTTCTCTATACCTATTTGAAGGAAAACTTATGGAAAACTAAGTGTTATAATTTTAATCCATAGTTATGAACACAAAAAATTTTATGATTTTTCAACTTCAAAATTACTTGCAAATTTTCGCGTTTTCGACAGATTTCGTAAAAATTTGAACTAAAAACTCTTATAAAAAAAAATTGTGACTAACGATTTTTAATTTTTTTTAGCTACATTAAAAACAACTCATAAGGAACCTTGTATTAAATTTTCAAAACTTTTTGGTCATCCAAAAATTTTTTATCGAAACTTTAAAAAAATTTCTCAAAAAATCGAAAATTTCAGTGGTCTATAAATAACTCAAAAAAAGTCAAAATTTTTTGAAAATATCACTATATACAGATACTACTGACATTAACATTTGTTGAAAATTTCAAGTATTTACAGTGATTAGTTTTTGAATTACAACTATAAAAAAAAATCGATTTGGTCGAAAACTGGTTTTGCGTAAAAATTGCCGTTTTTCCGTCATTTTTTTTTTTTTGTTTTTCTCGATTTTTTTGAATACTGTTGGAAAATGTTAACTTTTTACCTCTATAATACACCACGGATATTCACTTTTACATCGGAAACCACCCCCATAGTTTGAAATTGGAGCATTATTTCGACTAGTTATGCTGTACACAGACACACAAAAAAAAAAAAAACACACATCATTGTAAAATCAATACATTCATCACTTCGTTCAGAATCTAAAACAAAGCTTAGACAGATCAATTTTACCATTTCTAGTCAGTGACTGACCATTGCCAACACGGAGTAAAGCATCAGCTCGATCAGCAAAAGGTTTTTTGTTTTCGTTTTATCATTTTCGTGCGATGCATTACGTTGCGTATCGGTGCGTTGCGTAACCGCGGTCATTGTCGGCGGCGGCGATAAGCCTCCGTGTGCAACAGACCGGTTACGTAATCGCGCTGTTATCATCGCACGGAAATGTTCGTTGTGTTTTAACATTTTGAATTTTCGGTTATGTTGTCAGTAATAGTTAAAGTCATGCTCTCAGTGCCACAAGTTTTCTTAAGTTCGCGTGTTTGTCCAGTTTTGTGTGGTGGCACTGAGACACTTATCTTCATTTTGTAGTGTCCGGCGGCATAGCTTTCGTGGTGGATGTCCTCGGCACCGTCGCTCTCTTTTCGCTTGCTTCTCGTGGTGTCCACATCGATTCGTTTATGTTCCTGTGTCTGCAGCCATTTTCTCATTGAAAAACACGTTTTTGTCACCTCTTCGTTTTTGTGAATCGACCGTCTGGTAAAGTATCGTTCGAGGTAATTTAATATTGTCCAGCGTCTAAACCTTGCATTGTTTTTTAGTTTGCCAGCGGTCGCCTGTGAATAACGTTGTTTTGTCAATTGTGTCATCGTTTTTGGTCTGCAGAACACAACAAGGTGTATTTGTCTTCGTTGGTGATTGTGACTTGGTGGTCGCACGTACTGGACTGTGATCTTTAATTTATAATACTGCGGTGTGCCGTCTTAGGCAGGTTCATCACAGTTTTGGTACGGTCGCGTTGGGATAAAATCCGCCATCAATCACAATCACATGTGAGTATTGGTCGACCATATTTGTTTGTTTTCATTGTTTAAAGGCCGACGGGCCTAGCCGTCAAAGGCTATCTATTATTATATTCATTAAAAAATATTGTTCCTGTTAATTATTTATTGTGTGCTGTATGAGCCACATACTCTTCTTGTAATATTTTTATTGTATTATTTTATTGTAGTCCACTGTGCCGCTATAAGGCCAGTATTATTATTGTTACATAAATCATTATTATATTTTTTATTTACTGTTATTATATATTCAGCATTTTTCTATTATAAATTGTTATTACACAATCAGAACTATATTATTATCATTGTTATATAAATTGTTATTATATTATTATTATTGTTATATAAATTATTATTGTTATATTGTATTATTATAAGGCTCATTTATTTATTTTATTTAAGGCGAACAAGCCAGCCTATTACTTGTAATTAGGCACTTGCCGTGCCAACAATAATATTATCATATTAGTTTTCAGTTTCAATTTAGTTATGTCTGGCCAAATGTAAGATCTTTTTAATGACGCATTGACTTCATCAGCTCTTGTTCCTCTTACTACAACTGGCAAGATTTGACGAAAATCTCCAGAAAACAAGACTGTACAGCCACCCATTAATGTATTTTTATTACGTAAGTCCCGCAAGGTTCTAACCTAATGCCTCAACCGAACTTTTGTGGGACATAGATGCTTCGTCCCAAACAATGAACACACAATCCCGCATCAATTGAGCAGTGTTGCTTTGTTTGGATATATTACAGACACTTGATGTGTCATCGTAGGACATTTTTAGCGGGATCTTGAAAGTGGAATGCGCAGTTCGACCACCTTCTAAATGCGTAGCTGCAATTCCAGATGAAGCCACAGCAAGGTTAGGTTTTTCTGTCTGTTCTTATTTTGGCGAGCAATAAATTAATTAAAAATGTTTATCCTGTACCTCCCCCCTGGAATCAAGAAAAAATGTTTTGCCTTCGTAATTATTAATAGATGTCATTACTGCGTCATAAACCGTTTTCTGATCAGAGTTTAAACGTCTCTCATTTCGAACGACCTGTAATAGACGGAAACTATCGTAGGACGTCTCTCGCAAGTATTCAGTATTGGTATTCAGATCTATATTGTTCGATAGAATTAATCCAAAATCAGTGATATTTTTGCCAGAAACTGATTGCACCACTTTATTCAACTCAAGTAAAGCTTCATTAAAAATATTTTCATCGTAATTTATATCATCTGATAGACATTCTTGTTGTTTTCGAAACAATACGTCTTCAGCCATACTTGCACGATGATTTTGCCAGCCCCTTATCGGGTCTGTTATTTAGCAAAATACTATCAAAATGGCAAATAAATATCTTATAGACGGTGAAGTACAACACACAGTAGCTTCAGATAATGTGTTTTCCCATTGGAAATCATCTTCTAACAAACCCATTGCTTTGCATGCTTCTTGAAATGTATCGTACGTCACTCCTTGCACAGTTCGTAGACTTGCAAAAGAAATTGGACCTTTGATCACATGGAGCAAAATTCTTAAATAAAAACATTCACTGTTATTCGGATGAACTACAGGGTGGCACCGTTTTCGGCCAAAATGCACCTTTCCCTTTTCGGCCATTCTGAAATGACCGTTTTCGGCCAGTACACTATTTTGGTCACCAATGAAATATTCTTTTCGCATTTTATTTTTGTTAAACTACCAAAACACTACTTTTTTAATGGAATGTATAAAATAATAATAATAATATATATATATATATATATATAAAAAATTATTTAATTATTTTGCATGTTTAAGTACTTTATTATATATGCGGCAGCAGACACAATGATACATATATGTACACGGATAGAAACACACTGAAATATATCAATCGACTAGATATCGTCGAGAATAAGATATAATACAATATAATATAGATAAAAGTAATAATAATAATAATAATAATGACATCAATAATTATTATATACTCGTCAACATTGACAATTATTAAATTAAGTAAAAAAAAATATAAAAATAAATGTTATAATATTATTATTAATTTACACTATAAATCTAAAATTACTGGGATATTTGAATTTTTTTATAATAAAATTATAACTCATACTTTTATTAATTTATCATTTTCATGGATAGAAACACACTGAAATATAATTGAACAATGATATTGATCGACCAGATATCGACAAGAATAAGATACCTATAATACAATATAATAAAGATAAAAGTAATAATAATGACGTCAATAATTATTATACGGCGAGTACGCATCAACAATTGTCAATAATTAATTTTTAATTTATAATACATTGAATTAAGTTAAAAAAGTATACAAAATAAAAGTTATATTATATTATCAATTTACACAATAAATATAAAATTATATGGATTTTTGATTTTTTTTATAATTATAACACAGACGTTTAATAAATTCTATCCGTGTTATTTCTCCTCTCTCATATTTCGTAATATTGATTTGGTTTTTATCTTGACGACTCCGAACTTTTCCATCTTTTGGGAATTTTGGAATATCCACACTTCGTATTATTTTTACATATGTTTCAGTTAGAATTTCGTGTATTATATTTAGCCAATACATAATGGGAGGGAAGTCTTTGTAAAAACACTGGTTAAAATATGAATGAAAAGACTCGCATGCATTTGTCGTTCTAGTCAATTCAGAAGAGCTTGATGCCCAATTAGTAGGAGGAAATATGCTTTCTTCACTAATATAGGTGTCTGTTAAATAATCACAGTATGATTTTAATCTATCATCATCAGGACATATTGCCATTAAATCTTCGACAAAACAGTCTTCTACATCTCCTGGATTCAAAAATAACAGTTCAAACGTATATTTTATAAAATTTCCGATTTCTGAAAAATCGTTTTTATATTCATTAACCAATCCTAAGCTTTGGACTTGACGAAACCAAGATTGGGTTAGATGAAATCTACAGCCAATAATTTTCGAGTCTGGCCATATTTCTACAATAGCTTTATGTATTGATATTTCAAAATCAACTGTCACAAATTTTGGAGAAAATAATAAATTACATTTATTAACAATGCAACGAAGCGTAAATACCTAAGTATGTTTCAAATGACTTGTCTGGCAGTAAACAAAGAATAAGAGGAATATAATGGCCATTTTTCCATCCATGGATAGTGAACATTTGTAAGACGTATCGTGGACAATATTTAAAAGTTCCATCCATATAAATGGTATCCACTTTGTTTATGAATGTTAAATTTGTTTGACATGAAAATATAATTATATGTTTTTTCGAATCGTTTAATATTAAAAATGACTCACCGCTCATAGTTTTTACGTCTAAATTTTCTAAAGCTTCGTGTACTTCTTGAATAGAGGTAGGATTTACAGGGAGCGTTTTCCGACGATGTTCGTATAAATTTTTCCGTAAACACTTTATATCTGTTTCATTAAATTCTGCAGAACAATTTTTCTGTTGAATTTCTTTAAAAATAATTTTTTTGGACGAACAAATATGTCTTCTGTTGCCTTCTGTTTACAACTTGTATTAATAATTTGACAATCAATAATTTTCGTTTCATATGGATTATGATTATGATTAATATTACTATCATTCTCATTTTTTAAAATCTCGTCATTTTCATTAGTGTATAATTTTACACTGCATGATCGAATCACACATTTCCACCGCGTTGTTTCATCTAATTTCGTATTTTCAAATGAAAATTTATAATTTTCAAACACTAACATACGTTTACCTCTATTACTTTCAATAAATTTTGCCATAATACACAAAATAATTAATTTAAGTAAACACGAGACTAATACGAACACGTTGCAAATTGCAGTACGCACAAACACTAAGCACTTAATCAAGTTGATCAACCGATAAAAGAAAATCGTTTATATAAATGTAATATTATAGAACAAAGATAACGATGAAAGATATTGTATACTCATCCTAGTTAGTAGCTGTTCCTTTTATCAACCATAAGCCTATACATATTGGATTCTCCATAAAATTTTTATTTAAAATAAAAATAAAATATCCCTATAATTTTATATATATTGTGTAAATTGATAATATAATGTAACTTTTATTTTTCATATTTTTCACTTAATTTATTATATAAATTGGTAGTATAATGTAGTATAATGTAACTTTTATTTTTCATATTTTTTACTTAATCTATTCTGTCAATCGGGGCTATTGAATTGGCTCCCTAACTCAGGTAATCGTAATTTTTACGTATTTAATTGGCTCCCAAGATTTATGCATTGAGTTGGCTCCCTACACATTTATTTTATAAATCCATTGGTTATCAAAATTGTTTGAAAATAAATTCAACTATAGTATATGTACTATATGAACGTCAATACGTTAAAAATATAAAAGTTGAAAAAGTACGCGACTGTAATATTTTTAGCGATACAGTGTCGGTTAGTCTTGAAATTATCAATTCATTAATTCGATAACGATCACAACTATCGATGTATTTATACAATCTATATAGGTATAGTATAGTATTTCACTGATATCATTAAACGCAGTAATTGCAGTACTCGCAGTTCGTTCCGTCGCAGTTCGTTGCATTTTTTTGTAATTCGTACTTATACAATATAAAATGAATTTGGTTGAAAAAATGACAAGTGAAAAGGGAGAATTAATTTTAATTGTTAATAAGTTTAAATTTAGTTACCATAAGCTTCTCCAAAATGCATTTAAACGATTTAAATGTACTAAAAGAGGATGCAAAGCTTATTTAAGAATTGGTAATCAAGAAAATGTGGTATGGGAATCATCCAATCTTAATCATAACCACGATCCAGATGAAGAAAACAAACTTGAACGCCAAATTATTAGTAACGGACTGAAAAGAAAAGCTGTCGAAAGTTTATGTGAACGCCCTTCCAAATTGTTGCATTCATACTTAAGGGAAAATTCAACAAATGCAATAACAACGCAAGATGTTAAATACATCAAGCACAATATGCTTCAAGCTCGAGCTTCAGTACGTCCATAGTTACCCAAAAACAGACAAGAAGTGCACGATATTTTACAAACCATGGATGTAAAAACATTTGATGGTAAACAATTTTTACAAACGAATGATGCGGAAAAGGGGGTCTTATTATTTAGCACAGAAGACAATTTAAAATTTTTAAGTAAGTCGTCTACAATATATGTTGATGGTACATTCTCGTATTGTACAAAATTTTTTTACCAGTTTTTCACAGTCCACGTAATGAAAAATAATCACTATATACCTTTAGTTTTTACTTTACTCAATGATAAAAATCAAGAATCGTACATTAACATTTTTCAAACTATCAATAATTATTGTTTAACTTTTAATAATCAATTCAAAATAAAAAAAGTATATGTTGATTTTGAAGTTGCTATACACAACGCAATACATGAAGTTTGGCCGTTAAGTGAAATTCGTGGTTGTCGGTTTCACCTAGGACAATCATGGTATAGGACAATTCAAAAATTTGGCCTTTCAACGGAGTACGAACAAAAAACAGAAATTGGTGAATATTTGACATATATATTTGGTCTACCATTTCTAGATCCACAATCAGTCGGCGATTGCTTTTCATTCGAACTAGCTGAGATACTACCAAATAATGAAAAAGTTAGAAAATTTATGGACTACTTAGTTGAAAATTATATTGACAATAATTCTTTATTTCCACCTCTAATTTGGGCAGAAAAAAGCAGTAGTGTTAGTCGTACCACCAATTCATGTGAATCTTTTCATTCAAAATTTAATTCTCAATTTTATTCTACGC
This sequence comes from Aphis gossypii, assembly GCF_020184175.1. Lineage (NCBI taxonomy): Eukaryota > Metazoa > Arthropoda > Insecta > Hemiptera > Aphididae > Aphis > Aphis gossypii. Next base: position 96,465 of record NW_026083085.1, read on the forward strand.
ACCCAAATATTTTCAATTTCATGGATGTATTGTATGGTATTCAAGCGGATACTGAAATTATTATAAGAAGCTCCAATGTAGAAAGACCACATAAAAAAAATATACAAGAAAAAATACAATTTATAGACAGTCAAATTCATAAATATGACAAAGGTATAGTATCTAGATTTGAATATATAAAAATTCTTGCACACAGATTTAAGCCTACTAAATAATATATTAAAACAGTGCAGGTCAGTGAATATTTTTCTATGCATGCATTTATTTTTGTTAACAATTTTGACGGACTATTGGTATTACTATTAGCATTTTTATTATTTAATGTATAGTTGAATTTTTTTAATCAAGTCGCATATTTTTTATTTTTATTTTTGTTAATAATTTTGATGGAATATTTGTATTTTTAATTATTTTAATGTATAATTGAATTTATTTTAATTAAAGTCGCGTACTTATTTTAATATTTTGAGAACCACTTGTTAAAAATTATATTGGGAGCCAATTCAATATTCCCTATCTTGGGAGCCAATTTAAGTTTTGACTAGGTACCTAAACCTAATATTGGGAGCCAATTCAATGGTCACCCTGTCAATTGGTAGTTTAACAGAAAAAAACGCGAAAAGAATATTTCATTGGTGACCAAAATAGTGTACTGGTCGAAAACGGTCATTTCAGAATGGCCGAAAAGTGTCCCGCCCGAACTACATACACTCTGCCAAGGGTATCAGTTTTTTTTACCCCAGGATGATTTTCGACGGGGGATCCTCGTTGTCGTCGTTGGACATTTTTGATAGATTGGTTCCAAGTATAAAAATTTGGAACCTTGTCATGTGTTATGGTTTTAGCAAATTCGTCTTTAGCACATAATTTGAAAAAAGCAGTCAATGTAGTATCACGTGGATTGTTCACAATGTCATTGACATTATGTTGTGTAAAAAAAACCCTATGTATTCTATGATTCTATTTTAGAATATTGAACGACTAAATATTGGTTTAACAACATACCATATCTGAGTAACATATTACAATTGTTTTGTCTTTCCATAATGCGATAACAGTAATAATTCATACACGAAACGGTTTTTTGTAATGGAACTCCAGTATGAGGGTCAATTTGATGAATATCGATAGAATATCCATCTTCACTACGACATAACATTAGAGGATATTGAAGGCTGTCATAAGACCTGTGAATTTCTGATATTTTTTTAAGATTATCGTCTCGGCTACATAGTACAATATCTCGTTTATTAAATTGTTGGCCAGATATCACTATGGCTACCTCGCTTGTAGATGGCGCATTATAACGTCCTCGATGTTCACCTGTTGGTACTCTGCTAGCGTGTATGACTATATTGTAATCGGGAACATTTGGGGGGACACTTTCAATGGCTGTTTTAAAAGATTGTATGTATGTATTATGTGAGTGCAACATATCTTGTAATGACCTGATCAAAGAGCTGTCTAACAGTTTCCTAGAATCTATGTTACATCGAGTTGTCACTTGAGTTTCAGGATCGGCAATGAAGTATATTTGCAAAAATTTGTATTCGTCAGATCTATTCGGTAGTAGACTGCCAGCCAAATGATATACCTGGCCTTGTACTTTAAAAGTTGGTGTAAAGTTACCTTCAACTATTTTACGATTTTTAAATGATGTCATTTGAAAAGCATTATTATAGCGACGTATGTTACGTATGAATTCTCCATGTTTAGGATAATCACCTGTAAGGAGAGAATTCAATGGTTCAGGAGGGGGACAAATCTCTACTAATTTAATTTTACCATTTGAACAACACATTCCTTTAGATTCATCTTTCCATTTTAGAGCTATACAATATTGACAAACAATAGACATTTTATCTAATGTAACCATCAGATCATTTTTGTAATCAATAGTAAAATCGTAATTCATTGCAGAGTATTCTTTAATAAACCATGCATTAACATTTCTTTAATTTTTATTTCTTTCACGATTTTGTTAAAGTCTATTGTTTCGTTCAACAGAATTTTCATTGCTACGTACTAAGCGTACTCTTTTAGCATTTGCCGTACTACGTCCTATAGTAGACTTTCGTTTAGGCATTGTTTGATTGCCGAAAGGCTAACAATACAATAGGTGGAAAGGTAAAATAAGATGGTAATAATAATTAATAAATTTAAATAATAATAATAATAACAACGATGGTGTACGGCGAGCGATCACACGTAACACGCAGTGACTGCCTAGACGACTTGGTAAACGACTGACGACGTGTCTCGACTGTGCGCTCAAAGAACCAATTATTATTATCGTGTTGTGATTATCAACCGCGCGCACGAAAAGAGTCAATAGCATTCGATAACGCGTAATGTCACGCGCGTGGAGTGGAGATACCTGGGAAACTGCCAGTGTGAGTATTTTGGTCTATTTTGGTTGCGCGAACAGGCATAAAATTCAAACGTACGGTAACTAAAACTTCAAAAACCAACAGTGACAGTCCACTTCAAAAATAAAATTAATATATCGACCGAAAACGTCGTTTTAATCGTACGTAAAATTATTTCGCTTGGTGCGCCTGTTCAATATAACACTAATACGTCGAGAACGTGCTCCACTTCCACTGTAGACGTTTCAGAGATAACTAAAAAAAAAATGAAATACGGTCCTAAGTCCATACATACACACAGCAGTTCCCCACACCATACGCGTCGACAACAATAATTAATGTGTTATATGTATATTGTATACTGAAATAACTCCATATAACTGATATAAGTAAAAAGCGGAAAAACAATGCAAAAAATGTTTGTCCGATACCGAGGTTCGAACTCGAGATACTGTGTTTGAAATCTTATAAAAGTGCCACTGCGCAAGAGAAATCTGTTCACGGGGCGATAACGCGATAATGTTATGCCATTTAAGTATGTACGAAGGTATGGCACAATAATTTTTTAATTTTATTAATCAAGTATTCAAGTTATACGAATAAATTGTATATTAAAACTTTCTCTGAATCTAGAACTATTGATTAGTGAAAACTGTACTAAAATCCGTTAGGTACTTTTTGAGTTATGCGCGTACATACAAAAAAGGGGGTTCTATTTTATATAGTAGTATAGATTTCGCTATCGCAGGCGCTGCCTTCTACTATTACTATTATTATTATCGGTCTCAAATAATAAAAAATATAGTCGCACATAATTTACCATCTCTATCAAACAATATAATTTTACCCCTTCCGTTTAATGTATAAAATAGATCACTCAATACAAAATAACAAGTCACTTTTAGAGACAGTACGTAAATCCACTTAATAGCTAGGTACAAGTTATATCTGAATAAAAAAAAAAATAAATAAATAAATATCATTTGTTAGCTCAGTAAATAGTAGTAACGAAGAATCGATGAACGAAAGTGATGTAAGTACAAAATAATATGTTTTTTATATAATTTGTAATTATTAGTTATATTTTGAAGATGACTAAATACAATATTTTTATTTTTATAATACTGAACTATGTTGGTTCGGTATACTTAAAGATATAAATAAATAGGTGTAGCGTATATATTTTTACTAGATTTTAGTTACCAAATTTTATTTTATTTCAGAACGATTATAACAGTGTGAGTATGAATGATGAGGTTAAATCAGTTAAATCAGTGAAAAAACAAGACATACGTAATAAAAATATAAAACAAGTCAAATCAAATAAGAACAAAACAATGGCTAAAAAAGTAAGTAAAACAAAACATTTACAGTTTAGTAAAAAAAAAAAACATTTTTATTTATTTATTTTTTTTTGTTTTAGAACATTTCATATTTGGATAATATTGAAAGATTGGAAAAAAATGAAAAAATTGAAACTGATATCATAAATACTATTACGGTAAAACAAGATGATGATTTGATAAATGTTAAATCTCCAACTGACGAAAAAAGTTCCGAGTACTGGACCATCAGCCACTATAAGATCAAAAATATTAAGAATGTTGATAGCAAGAACAGGTAATATAATATTTTATATTATTTATATACAGAGAGACCAGGACTATTTTCGGATAAACGCTTTTATAACGAATGTAAACTAGTGAATGATATTAAATCATTATCCCTACAAAGACGATACACATTGCTGACAACTTATATGCTCTTTATTATTTAATTACCAATATTCAAAAAATGTATTAACATTATTCGCTATGTCCAGCTATCCGCTTTACCCAGATCCTAATATAATATACTTGTAATACATTTTTTAATAATCATACTACAGTAAGATTAAAAAATAAAAATAAATTTTTTATTTTTTTATATAGATGGAAACACGCTGAATGTAGCCTTAAAGTAACGATAACCGATCAAACAAAAGATCAAGAACTTAAGAATAATTTAACAGAGGTTGTACAAAAAATATTCACACGCTTTATATCTGATCCAAAGAGGAAGATAACAAGATCTAAATTATCAAAGACATAATAATGTATTTATTAATGACAGTAGAAAAAAATTTGAATGTATAATAGTTGGTACTATGTAAAATAAAAAAATTTTCAGTTTAAATATACTAGTGTTATTTTTTTTATACCATCACTCACATTGTATATCAATTAAATATTATATTATATTATATAATATTTTATTTATGTATATAAAACAAAAACTAATCGTACATTTATTTTAAAATGTAGTAAAAAGTAGTAATGAAAAAAAAAAAATAATAATAATAATATAAATTACTGGTTAACAGCTGATTGAAAAAAAAAATTAGACTACTAAGGCCCGGTTTTTCAGTAGTATAGCTAACTACTAGATAAGTAACCGTTGGATAAATTTATTTGGCAGATAAAGTTTTGGTTTTGCTGCTTTCCGTTTATTAGTAGTAATCCTTCAGATAGTTAGCTCCTAGATAGTTACCTAGAAGTTGAAGAAATGATAGTGGATATTATTACTTTGGTACACTGAGATAGATAAGAATAAACTGGAGCGCGGACTCGCCTATGCTCGTATGTTACGAAAAACGGGCCGACGTATTTTTCGTTACCCCCCTCCTGTATGGCAGAAATTGAACTGCCATACCAATAACATTGAAAGACTACACATTTTAACTTGACACAACTTTGGGATAAATGGTCATATTACGTTAACTTTGGTATCAAAATTTTTGTTTTTATGTGTACTTCAAACTTGTATTTACAAAAAATAAAAATAAAACCTCTGAACATTTTTATTTATTTTTGTAATAACTCAGGTTTTTTGAGTGGGAATCTAGATATTAAAATTAGGGTTTTAATTGGATACTAATTTATATTTTATTACAATAGTTATAGAATCTATTAATTGTAATAAACAGCATGATTTTAAATTAAAAAATTAAAAATATATTTATCAAGACTACCTACATTAAATTAAAAATATAATAATTAGATAATATATTATTCACCTATGGAATTGAATAGATTTTAATTTGCTTTCCTTGTTCCAACTCTTTGTACATCCAAAGGCCGAACATGACAAAACCATTTTTATATGGAAATCAACTTAAACTCTCAATTACATTATATAATTAATAAAATGTTATTAGTAAATACACAAAACAAACATAGTGAATACTATGCATGCGATAGGTTGCGATATGGTATCGCGTGACGAGTATTATACTATGTATACTACAGCGTGGACAATTTTGTTTTTAATAAAAATGTTGTTCAGAGTTTTTATTTTAATTTTTCGTAAATACAAGTTTGAAGTACACACAAAAACAAAAATTTTGATACCAAAGTTCACGTAATACAACCATTTATCCCAGAGTTGTGTCAAGTTAAAATGTGTAGTCTTTCAATGTTATTGATATGGAAGTTCAATTTCTTGCCATACAGGAGTGGGGGTAACGAAAAATACGTTGGCCCATTTTTTACATCATAGTCCGCGCTCCAGTACATTCTTATCTATCTCAGTGCTTTGGTACAAGATGTCACCCACGTGATCGATCAAAATAATGTTATCATTATGTTTTATTATGCATTATCATATTATTTAGATAACTAGGTATTGCCAAAGAACAAATTATGTGTATTGGCGTATCGTTATTGCCCATTTGCCGGTGAATAGTTCATTAGTTTATATTAATTAATAATAATCAATAATTATTAATTAATAAATACTTTTTAGTTATTTTCACTGTTCAGCAAACGATATAACACGGCTATTTTTATTTCTATTCAAATCAAAACTTTAATTAGGAATGCAAAAGTATTGTCGTGTGTTGAAATTAGATATTTCATTATTGAAATGTGAAACAATAATTGATTTTTTTACCAATTACTCAAAAACATAACTTGCTCTAACTTGGTCAATTTGTATTTAATTTTAGTATTTTTTTTTTTTTTTGAACTGTTTTAAAAAATATGTTCAATAAAATGGCTATCTTAAAAATTTTAAATTCTTAAATGCGTAAAAAAATTTTTTGAAAATTTTTGAATTAAAAAAAAAAAAGCGGGCAAGTGAATACCGCTCTGCTGTAAATTAGGTGCCGTATGGATCATTATTATATATTATAGGAGTGTTAAATTTGAATCCAATGATAGTTATCGTTGTATACGAAAAACGATTCTGAACGAAGATGATTTGTCAGCCTAGGATATAATTTCTAGTGGTTTGTGAAAAAGGTGGTTTATAAAAACCAGCTTATATTAAAAAATATTTTGAAACGTAAAGAAAACGCGAATCTTAATAACTGGTGAAATTTTCAAGTATCTACGACTTATACTTTTTGAATAATAATAAATATTTAAAATCGTTTGAGGATAAATCGTTATCGTTACGCTATTCGTTAAAATTTAAAATTCAAACGCACTTAAAATTTTTCCTATAATGATGCTTCGAGTTTTCTCTATAGATACTTGAAGGTAAACTTATGGAAACTTAGTGTTGTATTTTTAATCCTTAGTTATAAACACAAAAAATTTTATGATTTTTCAACTTCAAATATTTCGCAAATATTCATAATTTTGACGAATTTTCGTCAAAATTTGAACTTCAAATGCTAATAAAAAAAAATTGTGCCTATGTATTCTTATAATTTTTTAATCACTATAAGAATAACATATGAGGAACTTTGTATAAAATTTTCAAGTATTTTGATAGGGCCAAAAAAATTTTATGGACCCTTCAAAAAAAATTTTTCAGAAAAATTGAAAATTTCAGTTGTCTATAAATAGCTCAAAAAAACTCAAAATATTTTGAAAATTAAATCACGTAAAGAAAACGCGAATCTTAATAACTGGTAAAATTTTCAAGTATCTACGACTTATACTTTTTGAATAATAACAAATATCAAAAATCGTTTGAGACTAAACTGTTATTTAACGCGGTTTTTTTAAAAATTTAAATTTCAAACACTTATAAAATTTTTTTGTCTGAATCCGGTAGAGTTTTTTTTACAGATATTTGAAGAAAAATGTATGAAGAACCTTCTACCAAATTTTCAAAACTTATTTATAAAAGAAAAAAATTTTATGATTTTTCAACTTCAAAATTACTTGCAAATTTTCGCGTTTTCGACAGATTTCGTAAAAATTTGAACTAAAAACTCTTATAAAAAAAAATTGGGACTAACGATTTTTAATTTTTTTTAGCTACATTAAAAACAACTCATAAGGAACCTTGTATTAAATTTTCAAAACTTTTTGGTCATCCAAAAATTTTTTATCGACCCTCTAAAAAAAATTTCTCAAAAAAATCGAAAATTTCAGTGGTCTACAAATAACTCAAAAAAAATCAAAATTGTTTGAAAATTGAACTATATACGGATACCACTGACATTAACATTTGGTGAAAATTTCAAGTATTTTCAGTGATTATTTTTTGAATTACAACCAAAAAAAAAAACGATTTGGTCGAAAACTGGTTTTGCGTAAAAATTGCCGTTTTTCCGTCATTTTTTTTTTGTTTTTCTCGATTTTTTTGAAAACTGTTGGAAAAAGTTAACTTTTTACCTGTATAATGCACCAAGGATATTCACTTTTACATCGGAAACCACCCCCATAATTTGAAATTGGAGCATTATTTCGACTAGTTATGCTGTACACAGACACAAAAACAAAAAAACACACACCATTGTAAAATCAATACATTCATCACTTCGTTCAGAATCAAAAAAATGAATTTTATGCCATTCAATCAGAATTTTCATACTTAGTACTGTAAAAAAAACCGCGATTAAATATAGTGATTTTACATGGAGATATTGAGGGTGATACGGGACTTTTGGGACATATTGTATATATTAGATTCTGAACGAAGTGATGAATGTATTGATTTTACAATGGTGTGTGTTTTTTTGTTTTTGTGTCTGTGTACAGCATAACTAGTCGAAATAATGCTCCAATTTCAAATTATGGGGGTGGTTTCCGATGTAAAAGTGAATATCCTTGGTGCATTATAGAGGTAAAAAGTTAACATTTTCCAACAGTTTTCAAAAAAATCGAGAAAAACAAAAAAAAAATGACGGAAAAACGGCAATTTTTACGCAAAACCAGTTTTCGACCAAATCGATTTTTTTTTATGGTTGTAATTCAAAAACTAATCACTGAAAATACTTGACTTTATGGTTCGAGCTAATGCAATCTAATTGGTTGTTAGCATAATTAATTTAATTTGTTAATGTTTCCTATACTTTAACAAAATTTTGTATTTATTCAAATATTACACTTAGTAATGAGTATTTTTACCTTTAAAAATAACTAAAATATTTATACTTTAGTTTAAGTTTATTTAAATTTCATAGAATTGTTATCATAAAGACACACATCTAATTGGTGGACAAAATCATTTTAAATACTTAGTTTTTTAGTACTTAGGTAATAATAATAATTTTAAAAAATACAATTTTGTAGTAGGAGATGACCTATGGTCTACGACGACTACATATGTCCTATGATATGGGCAAAATGGGTATATGCATTGGCAATTACGACAGAGGAGAAGCTAAGTTTTAAAATGGACTTTTTTTAAAATTGTTATACTGGTCACCATAACTATATTAATATTTATTTTACTAAAATTCTTACTTAAAAAAGTAAAGTAAGTAAAATAAATAAATTAATTAATATAAATAAGTAAATAAATAATAATTAAAAATAATAATAATATTATAATTGTTTTTATTTTTATTTTTATTATTTATAATAAATTAATAAGTTATTTTAGTTACTATTTTGTTTAATCATAATCTTACTTATTATGGCCAAGAGATCCTACTAACTTGAAACAGAAGTATGAAAGTATCAAGAAAATGCTTAGGGGGTCTAAAAAAACTTTATTTGAAACTGGCGGTGGACCACATGTAAAACCTTATGAAGCACAGAGTGATTTAGAAAATGAATTATATTCTATAATCAGGATCTCAGCAGAAGGTTTACCTTGTAATTTTGATAGTGATGTTCCAATTCGTAAGTTCCTACTCTTTTTTACTCCTATTAATTAATACAATTTATCATTTATTGTTCTTTAATGTCCTTCTGTTTGAAATCTTCCTGTCCTTTGTAAAATTTTAAGTCCTATTATTTATTGGTTAAACCATAGCACTATTCTTATTTTTATTATTAATGCAATAATTTTTATTTTTATTAAAACTATTAGAATGAGATTAACCTGAACAATGTTTTTGGTAATAAATGTATATATTAAAATTTATTGACAACTAAAGAAAACAATATAACAATACCTATTCAAAATTCAAATAAGAACAATAGAACAAAAAAAATCCCAGAAAAGTTTAGGCAGTTTATTCTTACAGAAGAAAGTTCTTTAGAAAAACAGAAATTCATTTCAAGTCTGATTTGAAACTTAATTTATTTTTACCAATATTAGATTACATAATTAATGAACTTAACAACGATTTACAAATAATACAAATATACTATCTTCTATATCTTATTTGCATCCACAAAATGAAAATTTTTTAAATTATGAACAATTAAAACCTTTGGCCCTTCACTACAATATAGATTTAGAAATGTTCCTGTCAGAAATTAAAATACTACCTACAACTATAAGAAATATGAAATCCAAAATAATACAAAAATTAAAAGCTTAATGAATCTGGTCGATCTCCTTGAAAAATATAAAATAGTATTTAATGAAACTTATAAATTAACCATTCTATCAATCACTATTCCAGTATCCAGCGCAGCATGTGAAAGAACTTTTTCATTTCTAAGAAGATTAAAAAATTATATGCGAAATTGTATGTCAAATGACCGACTCTCGTCAGTTTGTCAAGTTTGTATAGAAAAAAAAATTGCCAAAGTTTGGACCTAGATGAATTTGTTAATAGATTCTCTATTAAACATAAAAATAGAAAAATACTGTTTATTAGAACATAAATTATATTAATTGTATTTAATTAAAGATTATGTCTATATATTGAATATTTGAATTTTATTATTATTAATTATTATGATTATTAAAAGTATTATTTGTATTTGATTTTTGTTTATGTATTTTATCAATTTTTTTTTATTACACTTATTAGTGTATACTTACCTATTATTGGCATAATGATAAACTATGGTATCATTATGTTATATACTTATATATTTATAGTAATTATATTCTGATAACTACCTTTTTATCATATAAACAGGGCCCACTCCTACAAGGTACAAGGTAATATATTTAGGTAGGGGGCCCATCTAACATTGGCCCACCTAGTGAATATTTTCTTACTACGTGCCTGATTCTGCAACTGTGCTGTGACACTGTGTTCTTTTTATTTTTTTTACAATAAAATAATTAACTTAAAATGAATAATTTAAACAATTTGATTGAGTTTATTGATAATGTTAATAATGTTGGCCGTAGAAGACCACAAAAATATAAAGATAGGCCAAACTACTATGATATTTTAGGAGATGATGAATTCATATATAGATTTCGTCTTTCCAAAAATTGTTTAGATTACCTATTAACTTTAATCGCGGAAAAACTGGAAACAGCTACTGACAGGTAAATATTTCAATAAAAAATATCGACGATAAAATAATAGTATTAATAAATAATTGTGTTCTAAAATATTGTTTGATCTTATAGAGTAGTGGTCTTCAACCTTTTTGAACTCTCAACCCACTTTTCAGTACCGTATCCAGGGGGGGGGGCTTTTGGGCTTAAGCCCACCCCGAAATCTTTTATTTTAAATAGTATGTGTATATGACGTATGTTTTAAATTATTTCCTAATTTCGTATAGAGTTAAATATGAATGCTTAAGCCCACCACGAAAACAAATCCTGGGTACGGCACTGCCACTTTTTTAGGCCTATATTTTTCACGACCCACGTAAGCTTTGTAAAAAAAGATAATATTGCTAAGTAGGAACACGGTTCATTCATAAATTCTTATCTCAATGTCTTACTACGTAGAATCATACCTGTCACCTGTGTGTATGAAACATACTTGATATCCATTATGATTATAATATAATGTTATTATTATTATTTTTTTTACCTTATATAATTTTATAAATTTAATTTTTATTTTGAAAAGAAGACTTGTCGCGACCCAATTTTAAAGCTTACGCGAACCACCGGTTAAAGACCACTGTTGTAGAATATACCTACAATCTACATACCTAATATCCTGGTTACCTAACACATGAATGTTTTTTAGGAATATGGCATTACCTCCAATGAACCAGGTACTACTTACTCTACGGTTTTATGCACAGGGAACTATGCTCATATCAGTGGCAGATATGTTTGGCGTAAGTGTATCTTCCGCAAGCCGAACAATTAAAAATGTATCATATGCTATTGCGGGATTGAGTGGCTCATTTTTAAAAATCCCTACTAATGACTTGGTCGAAACAAAGATGAACATGTTCAAGATTGCCCGATTTCCTTTGGTATTTGGTGCAATTGATTGCACACACGTGCGAATTCAATCTCCAGTCGGTGAATTTGCAGAATCGTTTAGAAATCTAAAAGGGTATAAAAACATATCAATATACCTATAATTTACACATTACACTTACACATGTCACATACACAATGCCAAAAGTTCATAATAAATTAAACATATATTTTGGAAGAAGGGCCTATGTATAAGAGAATGCACATACAACCAAAATTCAAGAGCTATATATTATTATTTATTACATTAGGTAAAAAAAAATATTCATATTTTACACTTTTAAATTTAATCTGCAATTAAACTCTACGCGGTTCGCACGCCTACGCACATTACACAAACAGCTATACATACTAGAATACCTGATGATTATTTTAACACCCAGTGTTCAACATGCGTATAATCAATTCATATAAACGCTAAATCATGATCCGTAAATCTGTAGGTACCATTAATTTGCTGTACCAAATATTAATGCCGATTGAGAAGTATGATATTGTGATATTGTATGCAGAGGTGGATTTATCTTTTTTACGGCTATAAGCTCCAACAATTGGCCGCCCCTATAATATGTGAACAAGTTATAATACTCCCTCCAAAATATCTACTCTAATTATTAAATACATGTAGACATATATTATAGTACACAGCTTAATGAGAAATCCGTCTCTAATTGAATGTTGAAAGAATCACTTTGTATATTACTATTATAGTCTATATAATATTATCGGGTTTATTATAATCTATTTATTTTTCGATTATGTCCAATAACTGTATTTAGATATTTTTCCTTGAATGTGCAAGCACTTGTAAATGCAGATTTGAAGTTCATGGATATTGTTGCTAGATGGCCTGGGTCTGCACATGACAGCAATATTTTCAGAAATTCAAGGCTGTATGCAAGATTAGAATCAGGTGAATTTAATAACAATGCCATCTTAGGAGACAGTGGTTATGCTCTTAAACCGTATATGTTGACACCCATATTAAACCCGGTTGGACGAATAGAGATGCTGTATAACGAGTCCCAAATTAGAACGAGAAATATAATAGAAAGGTGTTTTGGGGTCTGGAAAAGAAGATTTCCAGTATTATCACTTGGTTCGTAGTTATATTTGTAATAAAATTAATTGTTGTCTAAATAAAAATATATATTTTATATAAAAAATTTATATATTTAATTAAAGGTATGCGATTACAACTAAAAACTGTGCAGGCAATAATAGTTGCAACAGCAATTTTGTACAATATATGTAGAGATATGAATGAGGATTTACCTGAACACAATTCTGATGATGTCTTAAATCAGTTAAATGAAGCAGAAGACTTGACTGAAACAGTCCATCGTCATGATGATAATGGTGAAGACTCAATCACCAGATACTCACTACTTAACTACTACTTTGCTAGGTAAAGACTAATGAATACATATGAACACCATTTAATAAAATTATGTTAACATAAATCATTCTATTTTCTGTTTTAGATTATAATATATATATCATCCGAGGAAGACAACCACAATAAAAACAAAAAATCAAATTACATTTTCTTATTCTTTATTTTTTATTTTAGTATAAACCTATAGTATATAAAAAATGGCCTATTAAAAAATTGTAAGATTAAAAATTTAACTAAAATTGATAGAGTTTTTTTTTTAATTTCAATTTCTAATCTTAATGCCTCAACCTTTAGTTCGTGTTCCAATTTTTCCCACTCAAAACGCATACACCCTCTCTTTTTCTCCACCTCGATTAATTGTAACTGCTCTCTATCTATCTTTTTTTTTTACTAGCAACATCATTATGCATTTTTCTCTGTCTTTTGTTTTTTTATTTACACCCCCCGATATTAACTTTTTTCCCAGTAACTAGTTCATCAGAAACTGGCTGGCGTAATGAAGCTGGAGTCCAATTTTCCCAGTTTGGTGGTTTTCTACTGGTACTGGGTGTTACCTCTAACTGCTCAACAGTGACAAACCTTCAAATAAAACAAAACAAATACAATTTATTTAACTAATCTAATTTTTACCGATAGTAAAATAATTTATATATCCTTACATTGAGTAATGATTAGTTGAAGAGCTCACTATTATCAAACATATTTGGACTATTAGTTCCCTCTAATTCAAACAATAAATCATCCACTTCATTGTTGTCAACAGTTGTAGAAGTAGTATGTCTTAAATTATTCAGGGACGAATCTAATAAATATAGGTACAATGCAAGATAAAAAATATTAACTAGAGATAATTTTAAATAAATTACACTTACCAACAACATCAGAATCAAAATTACTAGCCAGCCCAGTTGCTGAGACTCCAAGAAGTTTTTATACTATCAAAGTACTCAATTTTTTAAATGTTTTGACCACACCCCCACCAGTCTTATAAATCTCTTTTTTTCTTCAGCTAATCGTTGTTTGACATTTCTTTTAATCTTTTCCCACTTGTTTTTTAAAGCCTTTGATCCTCTTTGAATACCTTTAATACATTATTATAGTTAAAAAAAAACATTAGGTAGAAAGTAGCAATTAGAAGTTAGAACCATTAAAAAAAAAAAAAAAAAAATAGACAAGGATAATGCAAGAATGATGGATGAAGAAAATATAAGATATGGATGATAATAGGAAATTAATGGATAGTTAAAATAGGTATAAACGTAGAATATTATAACGAATTATTTATTATTCAACTCTATACTTTCCTTGATATCAGTTCTGCAGTATAGTCCTTAGATAATGATTGAATTCCCATAAGTAGGTAATTGACTAAAAAAAAAACTCAGTTATTCAAAATATGTATATGAGATTTTTTAAAACAAATAATTAATATCATTTCCATAGTCAGTAAATAATAACTCATATAATGATTAGATTATGGAAATTTACTATTTATTTATTTTTACTTACCTAGTACTTAACAACCCATGTAATCAAATAATATTAAATTAATAATTATAAATTATTACAACATTCATATTTGAATAACAATAATAAATTGGTAGTATCACCTAGATACCTTGAATAATTATTCACAATAAAAAATAAACAACAAATATTACCTAGGTACCAATCTTATTGATACAAAAAAAAAAAAAAATCAATTCAATTCAAATAAAATATAGGTATTACTTACCTGAAGAAACAACCATTGCACTGTCAATTAATTCCCAGGTTTCAGACTTTTTTTCCATATATCTGAATCTGTCTCTTTATTTTCAATAATTGAACCGTATTTCAAAACAAGTTCCACCAATGACTTCTCTTCCAACATGTAAATTGGCTTGCCTATCTCTTTTATCTTTATTCATTTTTGATAAATTTTTCGATGGAAAAAGTCAAAATTGAAAAAAAATAATTATTATTGCGTCTTGCAAGTTGCAATAGCAGTTAGCAAAGAAATTACAGTGCTGCCAGATGAAAATTCAATAAATCCCGATATTCAAGTTCAAAAAATCCTCAAAAATCCCCAGTCAAAAAATTGACGCTCGCTACGCTCGCAAGTCTCAGATCAACTTTCACTTCTTCACTAATAATAAAAGATTACTATACGTAATGTCATAATTTATCATATAGGTACTACGTTAAATACCCATTTTTAATTAGTTAATTCATTTCTTTATGACCCATACAGTTTTCTCTTTTTATTTGTGTAGTGAATGCATTATTTTTATTCAAAACCTTCTTAATATAATTCATTTTTAAATATTGGCCTAAATTCGAACCTACAATTATTTGAATTGATAGATTAATTAAATTAAATTTGATAAAAACAAATCATTATTATTTTTTTGTATGTATCTGTGTATCAGTTATTTTTTAATATATTTATCAAAAATTTCTAGAATTAAATTATTAATGGAATTTTCTATAGGCCAATTAAATATACGCATTATATTTATCTTTTTTTATTAGTAATAACAACAAGAGAACAAATTAACTGAATTATAACAAAATAACTTTTATGAACTTTACTTTAAAGATCATTTTAAAATAAAATACTAACAACATAATAATGATCTTTTTTCAATTCCTTATAGTAAATAATATATAAAATAAGTAGTAACATTTTAATAACAAATCAGTCTATAGATTAGACTTAACACAATATAATAATTAATTTTTTTCAATTCCTTTTGGTAAATAATAATATATATAAATATAGAAGTATATGATATAACAATTAAATTTACAAACTTTTATTGTACATACTACTATTAAAATTTTCTATCATACCTGGTTCTACATCAAAATTATAACATGATTTATTGGCTGAATTTAGAAGATTTTTGCTTTATAAAAGCCCACTTATAACTTCTGTAGATAAACGATTACGGCTTTTAGTTTTGTTTAAATTTATTGTGCTGTTCCGTTGATGCGCTGCTATGAGGTAACGTAAATAAGAAAGTGACAAGTTTCATGAGATTAGGAAACATTTCTTCATCATCACCCTTCTTCAGTTGTTTAACCTTCCTCCAAAAATCAACTACATCATCATTTGTATTCACTTCAGTGTGTCTTAGTATTCTCCATTCAGAGTCCAAATCATTTAGATCAAGACCTAATAAACAATGGAAGTCTGAAGCAGCAGGTGAAATTGATATTATACTGTCCATGTTTTTGGGATCAAGAAAACCCAAATGTTTTAAACTTTGGACATATTTTGAATTGAAAGGGAAATGTTTATAAAATTGGTGACAACATTCAACTAAAAAGTTTAAACAATTAGTTAAAAAAATTTCCTTGTTTTGAATAGAAAGAACATCTCTTGAGAGTCAGCCATACACTGAGCTCCAAGATACATTTTGTCAAGAGGTAAAAAATTTGATGGGTTTCTATATTGAATATTAGCTGTAGGAGTGGTCTTTATGTAGTCATATTTTATATAACATTTTAAAATAGACTTGTACGTAGTTTCCATTTTAGAATAGATACAATGAATTTTAGGTTTTTGAGATTGGAACTCAATGTTCAAATTTGTTATTATAGGTAGTTTGAAGTTTAAAAAATGTAAATATAGTTCATTGACTGGGTTAGAGAGTTTTTGATGGATAGTTGTTGCCTTATTATCAAGTAGATGTTCAGCTTGGAAATATAATTTTATCGATTTATACATTTCAACCATTCTTTTAACACAAGCCTGAAGTGCCAACCAACGTGTTTGTGATGGCTGTAATAATTTGTTTGGTTTCATATCCAAGAACTCTTGAAATTCTTGGAAATGTTTTTGTCTTTTAGAACTATATTTCATATAATTATACACTTCATGTACAAGATTTTCCACATCGTTAGGCAGTTTTTCGCACGCACATAACGCCAAAGAATGACGAAGACATTTAATGACGAATAAATGAGGTACATCTTCTTCTAATAAGGACTTAACAGAATGCTTATTTCCAAACATAACGTTTGCCCCATCAAATGCAAAACCAGCCAAGTTATGCTTGTAGGGAATATCATGTACATTGAAAAAAATTATAATAGCATCATACACACCTTTAGCACTTGCATTTGAAACTTCAATTAGTTTAACAAACTCATCTCTAACTTCAAAGTTTGAATGCTGAACCATACGCGAAACTACAGCCAAATGTTTTGTGCTGGATTTGTCAGTAGATTCATCAATCATTATAGAAAATTATTGAGTCTTCATTCGCTCTATGAGGTTTACAAATTCGTACTTACCAATAACATTATTTGTGATAGCAGTCGCTTTAGTACGGTTACAAGTGAGGTTTTTGACAATACTAGATTCGGGGCAAATGGATTTAAAAAGGGAAACGAGATGGTCTGATGTTCTCAGAGCCACATTGTGCTCTGAAATGAACATTGCAAGACGTATCTCGGCTATTTTTGTGTCTTTAATTAAATTAGTAGCGTTTTTATAAGCATAAACATTATTTATTTTGTTGACATTGTTAATTGAATTTTTAATAACTTTATGTTTTTCAAAGGCAAAGTGTTTCTGAACAGCTGATATCCCTCCTAAATAGTCGTTCTTACATAGTTTACACTTGAAGAATTTATCACCTTTTAGACTAGAACTTAACCAAGTAGAATAATCTGGATTACTTAACAATTCTGTTCTAAACTTGTGCAAATATTTATTTTTTTTCGACGTCTTCAACTTTTTTGTATAATTGGCTTCTCCGGAGCTACTTAATTCATCCGACATTCTAATAACAAAGAAAATACTTGATGCCACTGTCAATACGAATCACTACAACTTTGAACTCAAATAGTCAAATTTCAAATTTCAATTGTCATTAATTAATAATTTGTATTTTGTATTCTTATTTCTTATCAATGCCGATTCGGTTATGTACAACCATAGATAATAAAGATAATAATTCTTTATTATCTATGTTTACAACTGTTCTACTGTTATCATGATTACGGAACAAATACTATGTTAATGTAATATAAAATAAATTTTTTTTATATTTGATAAATTAAAAAATATCCCCAATTTTTCCCCAATCATGACAAATTCTCAAAACTTTTCCTCAACACAAAAAAATAATGACGAAAATCTCCAGATTGGGGAAAAATCTCCAAATCTGGCAACTTTGAAAGAAAAACAGAAAACCAAAAAATAATATAAATTATCAATATCACA